>NW_016107526.1:3776173-3794805 GCF_001604975.1 Cebus imitator
TAGAGACGGGGTTTCACCATGTTGACCAGGATGGTCTCGATCTCTTGACCTCGTGATCCACCCGCCTCGGCCTCCCAAAGTGCTGGGATTACAGGCTTGAGCCACCGCGCCCGGCCTTTGAAAAATGTTTTTTATCTAAATACTATTTTTTATAACTTCATGGGTTTTGAGATAGATTTTTCTTGTAATTGTTTTTAAAGAAAATAAAAAATTGCCTGTCCTAACACCTTTTGTAAAACGTGTTATAAACGTACAGTTCACTGGCATTAAGAACATTTGTATTGTACAGCCATCACCACCATACATCTCCAGAACTCTTCATCTTACAAAACTGAAACTATTAACTCCCCATTCACCCTCCCCCTAACCTCTGGCAACCACAATTCTACTTTGTGTCTATGAATTTGACCACTCTAAATACTTATGTAAGTAGAATCATACAGTGTTTGTCTTTTGTAACTGGCTGAACACCTCTTAAAATATACACTGTATATTTTCACCTTATGCATGTAGAGACTTTAGAATGACCATGTACCTCAAAGTAAAGTACAGTAATCAAAATTTCTTGGTGCCAGGGCATACATAAGTACACCAGTAGCTGTCCATCTTTACCCTTTTTGTGCAAGCACCTAAACAGCCTGAGACATTTTATTCAGAGAGCTGTAAAAATAATACAAGTGAATAATTGAGCACATTATGTAAAGGAAATAGCCTGTTTTCGTTGCTTGTAGTAATTTCATTTAGTAAGAATCACAGAATATTAGAATTTGTAGAGGATATTAGAATAGTCCAGTCCAGCGCACTCATTGGACAAATGAGAAAACATAAACAGAGTGACTTACCCAAGGTCACATAACAAAGGTAATGGTGGAACCAGGTGTTCTTACTTCCATGCTCTTTCCCTTATATGTTCATTAATGTACTAATTAGTGTAGTAATTCTTATGGTGTAGCAAATTATGCCCTTGAATTTAAGAGACCAACATTTATAGAATAAAATAAGTAAAAAGTTAATGCTTACATAAAACAACAAATAATGAATAACAGAAAAAGTTATCTGTCCTTAATTTTTACGTTAAAGAATCATTTATTGAAGATAGGTACACCATTTTTTCATTAAAACAAAATGTGTTTAAGAGGACTTTTGACATACTAAATCCCTAACATGAGGTTTAATTCTGTACCAGTAGTGGATTTTTTTGTACTAACTCTCAGTGTATAATAAAACATAGTATGTTTCGTTTTGTATAAGCATTTTTTTAAAGAAAAGTTTGTATACCCAGTGGATTACTTTATACATCACATTTTCCCTTTGGAAATCAAAGGGGTTGAATTTTTTGTTTGTTTTTGGAGACAGAGTCTCACTCTTGTCACCCAGGCTGGAGTGTAGTGACATGATTGGCTCACTGCAACCTCTGTCTCCCAGGTTCAAGTGATTCTCCTCCCTCAGCCTCCTCAATAGCTGAGATTACCACCACACCCAGCTAATGTTTTGTATATTTTTGGTAGAGACAGTATTCACCATGTTGGCCAGGCTGGTCTCAAACTCCTGACCTCAAGTGATCCGTCCGCCTTGGCCTTCCAGAGTGCTGGGATTACAGGCATGAGCCATCATGCCCAGTGAGGATATTAATAATGATCATTATTAACGCAATTTAATGATACTCCAGCCTATTGCTACTGTAACGTAGAACATTATAAAATGAACAAATCCAATATGATATACTAAAGTACTTTCATGAGGGTCTTTAGAATGACGACTTTAAGAAGCTCTATAAAAATGTTACCAAATCAGCTAACACTTATTTAGCAGCTGCAGATAAGACACAGTAACCATCTACCAGGAAAGAGCTTATAATATAGTTGGAAGCCATCTTAGTTAGATGTATTATAAGTAAATGTAAAGATAACTGATAATTCAAGAGGGGGCTATACGGAATGTCTTATGTATGTTACAGAGAGTAGAGGTATTCATGGAGAGGAACAATCATTTCGAACCTGTGGTAGTCAACAAGGGCCTCAAGGAGAAGTTGCAGTTTATTTATTTGTTTGCTGGGTTGGTTGGTTGGTTGGTTGGTTTGGTTTGAGCCTTACACTTCGAATAGGCAGAAAGCATGGAAAATATTTAGGGGAAACTGAATGGATTTATTTTATTGAAACAGATGGTTTTTATGTAGGAAACTAATGGAAGGTCCACTAGCAAAGTAGGCTTGATTCTTTAGGAGAAAGGACATTATTCTTAGCCAGCCTAAGCAAATTGAACTTTTTCTGTTTGCAATGGGAAACTGCTGAGCAGAAGTGTGATATGTGAGTAGTTCAAGAAGGTGGGTCTGCTTGCAATGTAAATATATTTTGATGGAGAGAGAAAATAGAGTTACAGCAGTTGGCAGCCTATTTGTACAGTTACTAATAAGAACTAACATTTGAGTGCCAGGCACTATTCTAAGCACTTTTCAGTTGTTAAATCTTACAAGGTAAATACTATTATCATTCCCATTTCACAGGTAAGGAAACTGAGACACAGATAATTTTTTTTCCCCTAAGATCACATGGCTGGAAGCCTAGGGAGTCTCTGTCTTCTAGCTGCTGCCGTGGATCATTTGAATCTAAACTAGAGTTCTGGCTCTGAATAGAAATGAGGGGCATGCACACAAGAGACCAGAAAGGGGACATGGTAGAATTCAGTGAACTGTGTATGGAGCAGGTAGGGAAGTGTCAAAGATGAGCGAAGCTCATTTGGAAATGGGTGACAACATTAATCAAAACAGAGATGTTGAGATCAAATGGTAAAAAGACAGTTCACTATCTTCCAGAAGCATTCAGACCAGCAAGGAGACAGATGTATAAATAAATAACTTCAGTGTAATATCATATAGAAAACATGTTTGAGAAACAGTCAGTCATTTGGGGAAAGAACCACCTAGGTATGTTTGTTTGAATCTGGGAATTCATAACATCAAATATATTATTTGAGTTAAGCCTTGAGATCTGCTAAATTGACAGATAAGCTAAAAGAAGGTGTTTCAGTAAAGGAAGATATGTGAGGTAATGGTGAAATATCCAAATGCAAACATCCAGCTTTGTTTAAATAAGGAGGGAGCGCTCCATTCAGGAATCATCTGAGCAGTGGTGATACTTGAGGCCAAGATATCCTAAAGTAGAGGATCTTGAAGAAAGACTTTTAAGGCATAGAAGGAAGAAGATGCCAGTGAAGTACCTAAAGCAATAGGAAGAATATTAAAATGTAGAAGGCCAAGAAAACAGGGCTGTGAATAGCCAAGTGGTATTCACGGCTACAGACAGATGAAACACTTCGTGATATATTTCTTTCCAGTCTTTATTCTGTATTTTTATTGTTGTTTAAAATTATTTCATAGTATATGTTTTATGTCCTGTCTTTTCAATAAGTGAATGAACTGTAGTTTCTTTACTCATTTTTGCTTTGTGGCATTTGGGTTTTCCCTTCCACTCTAAGGAAGCAAATCAACTTGTAAGGGATTCTGGGAATGGCTTATGAGAAAATAGTTGCAAGTGTAAAATAAACATAAAATACTTAATTCAGAAAGTTAGCGGTGGGCTTAGTAAACTGAAACAAAGATTAGTTATTCATCTTTGTTTTCTGGACACCTAGATCAGTGACTGATACTGAATGCATGAAGAAAGGAAGAAATGAAATTTAAAAGTAGAGTTCAGAATCATGCATGATCAATGCAAGAGTTTTATTTATAGTAATGAAAATTTATGTTTCTTAGGATACACAGCACTAATTGTTGTTTGATTAGCCTTGGAAAATAGAAGGGATACCTTTTCTTCATGAAGCTGAGGGCAAGAGGCATGGGTTTTGTAAAGATCCTTTCAAGATAAGAAAGAACAAAACCAGGACCTGATTAGACTTACTCAATATAGTAGTAGATATATCATCTACTGAGAGTGGAGATAATGAGGTATAATTACAGCTTGAAGAGGGTGAAAGGAATATTTTACATGTTTCTTTTCAAGAAGATGGTGGTACAAGCAGCAATAGGTACATAAAAGAATTGTTGGGCAGCAGCAATGACCCATTTGGGGGCTGATAGGATGGTTATGGCGTGCAGGAGTGGTTTGGAGTAGAGCATGGAGTTATTCCTGTCTCAAGACTGCTTTTTTCACAGTATCCACTAAGTTTTTATAAACTCCAAGAACTTTAGAGCCGGAAGAGATGTATTTAAGTTCAATTCATGATACTAATAAAAAACAAAAATATAAATTTTAATGTGTATGTATAATATCACAAAATGAAAGATAAGCATTTATTATGAGCATTGTTTCATAAAGCATAAAAATACTAATCTCATACTCCCACTTCTAACAGTAAGAGGTAACTCACCTTCATTGATGAAAGTTACCGGTGGTATCTTGAAAGGGCTTTTGGTGGGAGAAGTTGCCAGATCAGGTAGTGGCATTAAATCTCTGGGATAACCTGGATCCCTCTGAATCTCGTTACCTCCCAGCAGACCAGGAGTATACTGATGGCTGTTAGGAATATGTTGTGGCACCACCTGGACAAGAGGGGGAGACACATGGGTGTCTTGTCGGGAAAATATCCTCAAGCACTGTTCTTCCAACAAAGTGATCATCACTGATTGGTTATTGACGAGATCAGTCAAGGAAGCATATTTCACCTCTAGTTCCCTGTATCTTGTTGCCATCTTCAACATTTCTGTGGTGACATTGAGGATTTTGTTTTCCAGTTGGGAAAGTTCAAGTGAATTATCCCTTTTACGGATAATCTCATGTAATAGTTGCATGTAGAGTTGAGTAACACGAGAGTTCATGTTACGGCTTTCCTTTCTCAGCAGCTTTACCTCATTCACAATGTTTCCATCTACATCCACCACCAGTTGCAGAACATCTATCTCCCGCTTCTGCCTGGAGAGCACATCCTTCAGGTTTTCGAGGTCCATCCTGGTGATCATGTCTTTAATGGTACTTGCATCTTGCCCTTTGGTGTTGACACAGATTGGCCCTGTTATTCTTTGTTCAGGTACCAGGAATGTGTATGCACATTTCTTTACTTCCTCTTTACCGTCTGTGGCACGAGGGTATCTTCTCTGGGTTATTTTTTTAATTTTGAATTGTCCTCCTCTGCAGTGTCCAGCTTCCACTAGCAAGAAGAATAGCACACCTAGGGTCCAGGTAAAAGCCTTCATTTTGAATGAGGTTGTAAATGATGTCTTTCGAAAAACAAATAAATGAAGGGAAAAAGCAGAAAGAGTTCATATTAACATATGTTAAAGTCAGTAATATTAAAAACTATCAGAGGGAGGAAAACTACTTATTCATGTTGATAAATTAGGCTAGAATGAACTTTATTAATTTCTTAAATTTAATATTATGTCGTAGTACTTTGGCATTTGTTTAAAGATTAGGTTTCAGAAAATAGTTCTTCCAGCTGCCACTTTATTGTCATGCTTTTTGTCCCCAGTTTATTGAGCAGATTTTGGTCAGTGTTACTCTGTCCAAAGGTACACTGCTAGTGCTGTTTAGGCTTTTGAGACCCTGATAAGACAGCTTTCTTGCCTTTAAAAAGCTCCCTACCTTAAGACTATGAAAATGGTACACTGTTTGTAAGGCACTAATTGAAACATTCTTGCCTAACTAGTATTAAAATTACCAGGTGACCTTACTAGCCAAAGTTTTAGATTCATACTATACACTTCCAATTAAATTGGTCCTCTGTAATAAATTATGCCGTCTTCATTAAAATGTTCGAGAAAGTTAAACATTTCAGACAAATCTAAACCCAGATAGTTTTAGCATTGTGTTTTTTTATTTTTATAGCATCTCCTTTTGGGATTGGTGACAGGTTTTAGAATGATAGAATGCTCACAGTCATTGTGGGTACTTATGTTTCCTGAACCATAATTATATGTACTGTAGCTTATAGATGATTCAGCAGGTTTGTTCTTCTAATAAAAGTCCTACTGAACTGTATTTTAGTAAAGTGTTAGTAATTTTGTACAACCATTAGCAAGGAAAGAAACATAACTGTAATTAAATATGAATGTCAAAGTTGGAAAATGCCTTAGAGACCCTCTCATTCAAGAACCCCTCTGTACTCTATGCATGTTGAAGGCTGAGGCCACACAGGATTAGAACCAGGTCTAGATCAGATTCTCTGACCCATAGTCAATATTTATAGCAGCAGCGTGTACACTAAAATATGTGCTTGGAATGTTTTGTTTTTGCTGTAGTAGATGAGAAATACTTGTTCTTTATAGTACGAATTCTTCTGAGGAAACAGCTTCAAGAGCCAAGACTTTTTCTTTTCTCTTTCCTCCCACAAGAGTAGCAGCAGTAGAATGGGGTAAGGTATGTTCACTCCATTGGATCTACTAATGCGCTGGTCTGTTACAGGCTACCTTTTCACTCTTGAGAACTTGATACCTGTCTCCCATTTTTGAAGGATGGCAGTGGATACCCTAAGACAGAGCTTTTCTGTCCAAATTTCTACATAAGTAACTGTTTCTTGATTTAAGAAACCAGCTTCTAGATCGTTTATGCCTGTTACTAGTGATAATACAACAGTAACAGCAATTAATATTTATTGAGTGCTTGTTCAATCTTAGGCATATTTTAAGCCATTTTCATGTTTTACTTATAACCACAACCCTATGTAGTAGATTATTATGATCCCCACTTTCAGATGAAAAACTTGGCATCCAGAAGTTAAGTACCTTATTATCAGGAGTCATACAGCTTCATAGTGATGGAGCCAGAATTTGAATCCAGTCTGAAGACTTCAGAGTTCACGTTTTCAGTTAACCAAGACATTATATGACAAGGTATTCTAAAGAAATTCCTAACAGCAACACTGTTGACAATCCCTTATATTTATGTAGCTTAACACATGTAAACTATTTGCATTTACAACACTGAAGTAAATGCTGTATCATTATATAAAGGAATAAAATCCCTGAGAAGCTAAATCACTTAAATGGGATTCAAACCTTCTACTCCTCTAACTTTTCTAGACCTGTGATTTTTATCCTAGTCATGTCATAACCACAGAGGAGTCTTAAGTTTATGTATCTTGCTTTTCACAGCCTTTTCCTGGTTTATATCCCCTTTCATTGACCGGTTACTTAATTATGCAGAAGTATTAATGGATAATTTTTGGTAGAATTTTTGTCCAAATTCTGCCAAATCGTTTTTTACATCTCAGACTTTTCTGCAGTTATTTCTTTCCCTCCACATGTATCTGTCAGTTGGTAGTTACGTATCTACCTATGATTATGGACCCCTCCCAAGAACAAAGGTCATGTCAATGAAATGTAGACTCCTCTCCTGTCGCCATGAAGACTGCTGCTACTTTCACTTTCTAAAACCATGTTCTTTTGCTTTTGGCATTTTTCAATTCAATAGTGTCTTCAAAATGGGCAGATAATGAAAATAAGGCAAATATGAAGTATAGAGAATTCTTTTATTAACAAGAGAGGGAATGAAAACAAAAGATAGGGAGAACATAATACTCTGTATTTCTATCAAGGCCTTCTTTTGCTGACTGATAGCCAAAGCACACATGGGTGAATTTTTTTTTTTTTTTTTTTTTTTTTTTTTTTTTTTTTTTTTTTTTGCTTTTTATGTTTTCATACCTTGCTTCCTGACATCTATGGAAAATTTAGACAGAAACAGTCATCTATTTTATTTTTAAAAATAGACTTTTACTATACAGGAGTAAGTTACCTATAGCAAAAACCGATAAAACATTTATTGTATGTCCAGGTTGATGGGATTTAGACATGGAATTTAGCCTGGGCGTTTATTTGCTTGTCCTTAGCAAATAAAGGTCATTCTCCTGGGCACATGTATATCATTTTTCCTATATATTTAACTTACCTACTGCTAAAGTTTGTTCATTTTAGTACTAGAATAGAAACTCTTAGATCATAAAATTATTTTACTTAAATAATATTTACTATGAGGTAAACTACCAAAACAAGGAAAATGCAGGAAGTAATATAAAACTCCAAAACGAATACAGTTTTATGAGCAGTATTCTGATTGAACAGCTTGTATTAATACCAGACACAGATTTTTATAGAACAGCTAAAAGCACATCATCCAAGACTGCTGTTAGGATTTTGCATCAGTGTTGTCATTGAAGGACAAAAACCCCAAAATGCTAAAATTTAGATGAATTAAAAACAACTTCCTTGTGTGTATTCTGCCTTGGCTCATTGTGGTTCCTGTAAGAGTAAGGCATAAGAGATACCACTGCCTACCATAAGAGAAAGTAATCTAAATTAGCATTTAAAGGAGGCAGCTAAAAGTTTATTTTTTAAATAAATATAATATGTAACATGTGGGCTGAACTTGAATCTACTGAGAAAGGGGGAATCACTATTCAGGGGTACTGTATATACAATCTAGGTCAGCTGCAGCTGGCTACTGCATTTTTAATAAATGCAAAAGTACTGGCTTCATTGTCACTTAAAGCCGGGTAAGGACCCACATTTCTTAAGTAGTAGACTAGCTACGTCAGGAGGAAAGAACTAGTTTTAAAAATACATTTACTGTTATGTTTTCTAAAAACATTCTCTTATTTAATATTTTCTCACATATGTTCAGTTTTGAAGTGAAAGATCCATAAATCTGTGTTACCTCATAAACCCTTACTGTATATGTTAAAATTTTCCTAGGCCCCAAGAGAATGTTATAAATTAGTTATAAAATACTTAAGTTTAAATCTAGCCTTGGTGTTTTTAGAAAAGAAAAAACTGCATTGAGTTAATTTTATTAGAAGTATTTCTCTTCATAGTTGCTGCATTGCCAGCTATAGAGAGAAGAAACGAAAGTCAGGATTTGCCTTCTTTCGGATGGTAAACTCAGAGAGGCATGTAACTGGCTGTGTCATGCACTGAAAACAGTATGAGGCAATGAAGTTAAATTTATGAAGCATTCAGGATATGTTAGATAAAGAACTGCTAGATTGTGAAATATGTTCTGGGAAGAGACTTGGGAACAATCTAATCCCCTGGATATATTTAAGAAAAGGATAAATAGTTATCTATGTGATTTGGGGTTCAGATTAAATGCTTGCCTTAAGACAACATCAGTAAGAACTGAGGCTTAATGAAGTCTGCACATTCCATAGCATGCAACAACAAAAAAGAGAGATGACAGTATTTCATATCCACTGTTGCTTGGAAATTTTGTTAGAATTTCTTGTAAAATCTGTGTTTAACAGAAATCCTGCCAGTATTTTTTAAATCTTTAAGGAAAGGACATCAAAGCAAAGTTGGAAAAAATTTTAGCTTTACCATTATTTGCTTGTTCAGGATTCTTAACCATTAATATCTTTAATTTTTATAAGGCCAGAGGAGCCCCAAATCTAACAAACCAATGTGTCTTTGGTTTAAGTCATATTATTGGTAACTAGTAATTTTATCTTTGTTTTTATAATGCAGGTAAACAAAGCTCCAGATAAAATATTTAAGGACACCCCTTATGTGTGCTTAACGAACTTATTTCTGTCTAAAAATATTACATATTTTTGGCCTTTTAGTCATATATTTTATTAATTATATCTTCTGAGTTCTTATTTTCTATTGTTAATATTGACTACTTCCATAATGCTTTTGTGTGTATATCGATAACTTGCTTTTCCGAGTAATTCCAGTTGTAGCGAGTTTAATTTCTGTCATCCAAATTAAATTACTATTATATGTAAGACTGGAAGGCTATTTAAAATTTTGAGTTGTAACAGGAAATGTCATAAATCAATCTTAAATCTGTACAAGAATTTCTGTTTAATATTTAGTTATACTGTAATTGAGATTTTGTTGCAAAGACTTTCAGCTATTTTTATAACTTAGCTTTGTTTTATGACTATGCAAAATCCAACAGTTTATGTATATCTTCAGCGCACACCTTGTAGCTTCAGGAAGAGAAACTAATTGCATTTACAACTATTTTCTTTAGTTTGTATTCCTTTGTTTTTAATCATTAAGCTTTAAACCTTATACATTTAATCTGTTACTTGTTAAAATTTCTTTCTACTGTCAGTAAAGCACTTGTTTTCAGAAACCCAGCATGGCATGCGTGTATCAGTCTGTAATCATATACACTAACTGTCATTAAGTTGAACCTCAAATAATGCATTAACCATCACACAGTACTTAATGTTTTTATGTCAGGTTGCAGGATAAATCCTTTTTCAGATGAGGTAAACTGTAGTATATTCCAAAGGTCTTTGTTTAGTAAAAGATTCTGAAATTTCTACTACAAATATTAAATAGTTATGCATTTGATATACATAATATTTTTAAATAAAAGAAATATTAAATACCTTTTTGTATCTGTTGATACAGTGAATCCAGAAACTTGCTGCCTTATTCTTGATTTTAAAAATCAGTGTAGAAGTTTGTTCATCTGTTACTTTAATGGAAGCTGCATTTTTGTTTTGGACCGTTGAATCCACGCTGTAAGAAGGAACTTCTTTTTCCTTTTACAATACTAATCAATTGAATTTGACAAGCCACCTATGTAATTTTAAGTAGTATAGTAGAAGATCTGGTCTGTGGGCCGTCTTTAATCCAGCAGAGAAAGCGCTGTAGCTTTGCTCTGTCTGCCACATGGAGAAATGCAGTAACCAGCTGCAGCTGACCTAGATTGTATATACAGTACCCCTGAATAGTGATTCCCTCTTTCTCAGTAGACTCAAGTTCAGCCCACATATTACATCACCAGAAATTGCTGGAGACTGGGGGCGGGAATCTCCTCCTTAGGATTTCCTCTTTGTAGCCTTAAATAGGGGGGTGGGATCAGCAGGAGGTTGAATAGTTTTGAACAAGGAGAGATTGTGTGCAGGTTGAAGGAAGGGCACCATCTGGAAACAAACTATCATAGTTCAGCGGGCAATTATAAAACAAACATTTTAGTCTGCTGGCCAGAGATCTTTTAAGTTGAATACGAAAAAAAATAGTATTCAACTTCACTTAGAAGTAGTTGCAGGCTGGTGAGTTTGGTTTTTGTTAACAAAGAGCAAGAGCTAGACTTTGTCAGGAGGCAGCCACCTAAATAATGTAATACTCTGTATAGTCTAGAAGAATTTGTAAACATTTTACTTATTAAGTTGCTAATGAAAGTTTTAAACTTAAAAGATACTTGACTTGTTGTAATATGTTATGTTTTACCGTGAAATGTGTCTTAAGAGAAAACTGCTTTTATATGTAATTACCAAACATAAGTCAAATTCTTTCAGATAGTTAATACTTTTAAATATTAAATTCTGGTGTTACATAATGTCACATCCTCCTATTCTACAAAATGACCCTCTTCTCTGTATAAGGTCATTCTTATTAATTGATGTGGTGTGGTTTAAAAACAAACATAACCCTGAACTGAGTGAAAAAACAAGGAAGCTCTGACTCTCCACTAACTGTGTGAACTTAGACAAATGACTTTACCTACCTCTGTCCAGGTTCTTCTGCTATGAAAATAAGGTGCTGGAAGATTAATAAGTGTTGAGTACAACTATACTGTTGTATTGATTGAAGAAATGTTAAGTAACTCAGTAGCTGAAGAAACACAAATTTAGGCTTAAATAACTTAGCTTAGTACTTAAGTACAAGTAGTGGAGCTGGGATTTGAATCTAATGCCAAAGCATTATACCATACTGTCTGTCATTGATTACCTTTACCTAGTTGCTGTAAGCTGCTTCTAGATAAAACTTTTGGGCTTTCTTTACATACCTATGCTTTCCCTTCCTTGTTGCTGTAGCTCGTGCTGTTTTTCTCTTTCTGTTAGGTCACACTGTTGATCCATATCCTTTATTTAAACTCTAAGCTTATTTTCTACCTCTTTCACAGAATCATTTCTTTGAATTCTTATGCCATATATAGGTATACCAGAGGTTGCAAACACAAGGGCCTAGAAAGGCAAATGCTCACAAGAAGAATGGAGCAGATAATATAAATCAGTGAAGTAAATCAGTAGTAAGATAATGGAGAGAAATGAAGGTTATGACAAGTTGGCATCCTTATGATTAATTTAAAGGAATCTGCCTGCATCTTCTCAGCTATACTTGTGGCCATGAAGGATTATAAGACCAGTGTTTCCAGTTCTGCCCATTTTTCAGGAAAAAAGAGCCATTTAGATTTTTCCTGTGATACTTCCTGAATTTAAAAAACATTGAGACAAATGTTCTGCCAGCTTCTGGCCTCTAGTTTATATTATGTATAATTTCTTGATTATTCAGTAATTATGTTGTAGTCACTAATGGTTTAAATCTGGGAAAAATAAGAGATAGTAAATTCTTCCTGAGCTTTTAAATTTGAACAGTTTGGAGCTTTCTAACTTGAGCAATTAATAATATCACTAAGCAGTGTAGGAAATTGGAATGGCAGGTATTTAGGGACAAATTATGGTTAGATATGTTAAACTAAAAATGAAAGTCAGGAGCTCATTTACATAGAGAGATTTGAAAGTCATCAGCAATTAGGTAGTAGCTAAAGCTATGGAACTAAGATACTAGAGAAAGTACACATAGAATGAAAAGAAAGATTAATGACAGACCATGATTCCAAGTTCTAGGAAACCAGCTTCCAGGAAACATGAGGAAAAAGAAGAGTGGTTGGGGTTTGAGGGAAGATAGGAAAGTTCAAGCTAGGAAAAACCTGGGAACTAGAAGAGAATGGTTACAATACAGCAGAGAGATTACATAGGAAGCGGAGACCAAGGGAGATGTTTTAAGACTTAGGATGAAAAAGTGATTAATGTCATTGCCAAAATAAGTGATAGATACAGATTTCAAATTATTTAGTGTGTTGAAGAGTGACTAGATAAAATTTAACTGACAAATTAGTGTGCACAATACATTAAGAAATTAGAAATCAATAAGAAAAAGACAACCCAAAAGAAAAAATGGACAGAAACATTTATTACATAGAAATATAAATGTTTAACCTTATTACTAATCAAGGAAATAAAAATTAAGACACAAAGAGATACCATTTTATACTCAGAAGGTTGGCAAAATTGAGATTGGTAATACCAAGTATTAGCACAAATGTGATCAGCAGAAGCTTGTATACAATTAGTGGGACTGCAAATTGATACAGCTTTGAAAAATAATGTGGCACCATCTTGTGAAATTGAATATTAATATACTTTAGTACTTGGCAGTTTTGCTTCTAGGCGTGTACATATATCCTGAAGAAATTCTGTACATGTGTACTGGGAGATGTGTATAAGAATGTCTATAGCAACATGGTTGAGGGTGGGATGGAAGTAACTCAAAAGTCTGTCAAATAAGTTATTGTAAAATAGCCACACATTAGCTTGTTCTCATTCTCAGGGATTACAGCGGCATTTAACAGTGTGGATAAGTCTTAGAAATAAAATAGACAAAGCAACCACAGAAGACTATATTTTTTAATTTTATTTAATAAATCTTTACAAGTGGCTTAGTATATACTAGACATTTTTCTGACATTACTATTATTTAATCCTCAGATGCTTAAAATGTTATTTTTAAAACTCAAAAATAGACAAAGATAGGAATACAGACAAATGTCTGGGGGGAAAATAAGGGAATGATCTTAAAGTTCAGGGTAGTGGTTATTTCTGGACAGGAAACAAGGAGATGAAGTAGAAAAGGAACATAACCAATAAATGCAGCAGTATAGATGATGATGTAGTTCTCGTTTAAAGTGGTATTTTCCCCAACATATTAAAATATTAACATGTAACCAATACAAAAGTTTATTAGATGTTTTCCATTAATTTTTCATATTAACCCTTCAAAATCTGTTGTCTGTTTTATACTCAAATACATCTCAATTCAGAATAAACACATGAAACACTCAGTAGTCACATGTGGCAAGTGGCTGTCATATTGGACAGCACAGTATAGTGAATGACTATAGGTGAGTTGTCATCTGAGTTTAATGACAAGATGGAAGAATGGCAAGAACTGGCACATTCGTACCCAGCTCAAACCCCACTTCTTCCTTGAAGCCTTCTCTGAGCACATCAGCAGGGAATAACACTTTTTTGCACAGAATTTTTATGAAACTCCTCTTTAAGCTTTTCTGTGCTACTTTTAACATATCTTTTATTGCTGTTATTGATATACATGTGCTAATCTTATAGACCTCCTTAGGGAGGATGTAATAAGTTTCCTGGTCTTTTGCAGGTGTTTGTTATATTGTTTGATAACAACAGATGTCACATGTGTTGAAGGTTTTTTTTTTGTTTTTTTTTTTTTGTTGTTTGTTTGTTTTATTTTTTTAGCAGTGCGGTCTCACTGTGTTTCCCAGACTGGTTTCAAACTCCTGGGCTCAAGCAGTCCACCTGCCTCAGCCTCCCAAAGTGCTGAGATTACAGGCGTGAGCCACTGTTCACGGCAATAATTTTTTTTAAGTCAAATCATGATTCTCACACAAATATGAAATGAATATGTGTCCAGATTTTCATTTAAATTATTAAATTTATAAGGGAATCAAAAATACATCAAGGAAGAATTCAAAGTAACACACATATGCAATCAAGAATGCTGAAATAAATTTAACAAATAGTTGCAAAATTGATCAATATTAATAAGTCAACATTCATTAGATCCCACTGACATAATTCTTTGGCATTTTTATGGACAATAATTTCTATTACCAGTTTTCATCAGCTGTGCAGAGTTATAAAATAGCTCAAAATGGTCAAACTGATGCACCGAGACAGGATACCTACTAATCTTTTTTTTTTCCCCATCTCAAAGTCTTTTACAATTTTCCTAGCACATGTAAACTTTTTTGTGTATCAAATATTACATTAAAATAAAATAATAAAATAAGTTTACTGCTCTGTGTTTTTTTCCAAGGTGCTTGTTGAAGGGAGAATGACAAGGATGTTATCTTGAGGTGTGGGATCAGATTTGAAGGAAGAATTGCTTAGATTTTGTTTTATAAGTAGGGTAGATTTAAACATGTATATTGTGCCGGGCGCACTGGCTCACGCCTGTAATCCTAGCACTTTGGGAGGCTGAGTCGGGCTGATCACTTGAGAACAGGAGTTTGAGACCAGCCTGACCAACATGGTGAAACCCTGTCTCTACTAAAAATATAAGAACTAGCCGGGCGTGGTTGCACACGCCTGTAATCCCAGTTACTCTGGTGGCCGAGGGACGAGAATCTCTTGAACCCAGGAGGCAGAGGTTGCAGTGAGCTGAGATTGCGCCACTGCATTCCAGCCTGTGACAGAGCAAGACTCTGTCTTGAAGAAAAATGTGTATATTGGCTCTGGGAAAGGAGCCAGTAGGATGAGTGATAGTAGAGGCAATGGTGGCTGTTTGGAAGGAGGCAGCAACAATTGCATTCAAAATTACAGTTGAGATTTGGGAAGAAGAGAGGGATTCTTCTTCCTCCGAGATTGGGGAAAGTGGGAAGAACCGCAGCTTCATTTGGAACCTCTGATTCATTGGGAGTTATAGGGAAATAAAGTTGAGGTTCTCTAAAGAAAAAAAGTCTGATAGGTGGCTTAAAGAACACTGTAAAAATTTACTGAGTGGAAAGTGAATGATACTAGGATAAGTAAGAAGATTGCCATGCTAGCTTTTTATGGTGTATTAAGCACCTATTGTCAAAACATGGCACAAGATTTTCTTTCTCTCTCGCAAGATAGAGCAACTGCCTTAAATGAGTTTTGAGTCTTGAATAGATAAGATATAAATGTAAAAAAATCTAAGTAAGGAGATTTTGAAGTCATAAAAGTTATCAAGTGAATAGTATGGACCGATAACATATGATTTTTTAACAGAATGTAAGTAATTAAAAAAAAAACACTGGGCTATAAGTGAGACCTGAGATCCAGCTCTATCACTAACAGGTTGCATGGCATTAGACAGGTCCTTTTACTATCTGTATTTCAGGTTTTTTGTCTGTAAAAGGAGAGAATTAGACTAGACAGTGTCTGAATTCCTTTCTTGGAATCTGTGAGAAAACTAGCGAACAGTTGACACTAAATTAGTTAAGTAAAATATAGGATTTGGATAGGCAGAGGTAAGTCTAGAAACATTTAAGGTATAAGAAAAAGCTGAGGAAAAACAGTGCTTATTTAGAAGGCAGTAGTTAGGGTATTTCGTTTGTATTTCCCTGAGAGTTCATGAACACGAAGTAATGGGGTAAAAGTAGGAAAGTATGTTTTTCTTTTCTCCCCAGCTTTAGTTGTCTAATACATTTCACATGTGCATAGTAAACTCTCCAGAAATAATCTTTTATGAGTGACCTTTCATCTTAAGGACTATTACAATCAAATTTTAAAAGATGTGTTATGTTATTTTTGGGTACAAAGCGCATGGAGGGTAAGAAATAGTTAACTTCAATTTGTAGTCACATGAACTATTTCAGAAATTCATGTGTTGTTCTTTAAAGTATAAAACATTTCTACCGGATTGAGATAATTTTCAAAGTAGTTAAGACTCAAATGATAATTACCAACTCAAGGCAAAAGAGTATAAAACAAATATTAAATAATTTCCCTTTGTCAGGCAGTGGCTGGGCTGCTAACTAAATGTCTTCAAGCTGTAATACACCTTGGAAATGGATACTTCTATAGATTTTAAATCTGAGGTTCTGAGTTTAAAATGACTGTCTCTATTATAAAACTAGTCAGAGGCAGAGCCAGTTGAAGAGCTCAGCTCCTTTCTATTAATTCCCATGTGTTCTGGAGTTTCTAACTGTAGCCTCAAACTACTTGAAAATGAAATCACAAGAAGACATTTACAAAATAGCATATTATTACCAAAAAATTGGTATATATCTGACCCCAACCATATGGAAACCTCAACCCCAGTAATCATGTTACCCAGGCCTCAGTGTATTAATAGCAATGTATTTTAAATGTGGCATACATTGGAATGTATCTATAAACAACCTTTTTCACCCTTTCTTGGTCATAGTCTCCCAAACTACAAATAAGAAAACATTCATTTATCTAATTTTGTTTCAGGTATCTATTTGTCAGATTTAACATACATTGATTCAGCATACCCATCAACTGGCAGCATTCTAGAAAGTGAGCAAAGATCAAATTTAATGAATAATATCCTTCGAATAATTTCTGATTTG
Organism: Cebus imitator; assembly: GCF_001604975.1. NCBI lineage: Eukaryota > Metazoa > Chordata > Mammalia > Primates > Cebidae > Cebus > Cebus imitator. The sequence goes on from NW_016107526.1 coordinate 3,793,276, forward strand.
CAACAGTCTTGTGAATATGGTAAGTTTCTGGGAGATAATGCCAAGCCATTAACATTGCTGTAATTCCAGTGATTTATTCACACATTGATGATCACTTTTCACACAGCAGGGGACTTCAGTCTCTTATTTCCACCCTAATATAAAGGGAAATGGTGCTTGTTTTATTTCATAAGGTCTTCCGTTTAAGGAATTTAAGTATTTCATATTTAAAATTTTTATTTTTATATTTTGCTTTTCTGCTATTTTGCAGCAACTTTCTCACAATACAAGGGCATTAAGTATTTAATATTACTACCTCACAGCTTTTGGCCCTTTATAGTTTACAGAGTCATTTTCTCTTATCTTATTTGATCTCCCTGATCTATTATGTAAATAGTTTTTACATTTTTCTGTTAGGGAAATGTAGCTGAGACCCTTGAGCCTTGTAACAATTGACCAACTTTCTTGAGTCAGATATTGAGTAAATAACCAATTTCTATCCAACATGTATTTTATAGAATTATATCTATAGAAAGAGCTAAATAAGCCCAAATGATGAGAAAAGGCATTTTTTTAATATTTAGATACTTCCAGTTTGATAGAGAATAAAGTTAGGCTGTTAATATATAATTTCTATGGGTTAAAAAACTGAGTTTTACATTATATGATTACTTCAAGTAAATTTATCTTAAAGCTGACTTTTACTTCATGCATCTATACTTTTTAGAAAACCACAAAAACTTCCTAAAAGTATCTGTGGAAATAGAATCTTACTGAAAGTTAAATCAAATAATTCCTTTTTCTGTCCTTTTCTCAATATTTTAAACATAGCATCAAGTTGTGATGTTAAATTAATCTTGCTTGAAATTTATAAGGGGAAGAGACAGACCACATTTATAAATGGGAACCAGGCTTCTTTGAAAGAAAAATAACTGCCTTTGTGTCTTGTGTTTAGTTTAAAATAGTTGCTGATCATTTTCTATGAAATTTCTCAAATATGTGAGACTTCATAATTGGAGCTATTAAAAAATACAACAACAATCTATACAAATAGTAGGCAACTGTAATTTTCTAAATTACCCTCAGTTTCGCATTAAATAAGCTTATCTCAGTAATGTCCTTCTAGAGTTAATTTAAATTTTGATACCATGTGGCCTAAACTTACCTTTAAATTATTTTCAGCTTGATTTTTAAAATTCGGGTTAAGTTGTACTTTATCAGATAATTATTTATCACCTTTTGCCTAGATATTCCCATGTTGCCTCATGTTCAAAAATATCTGAACTCCGTTCAGTATATAGAAGAACTACAAAAATTTGTGGAAGACGATAATTACAAGTAGGTTGGATCTTCAAAAGTGGTTTGTATAACTTTGTCCTGTCCTCCACCTTTCTATCCCTATGTATTTAAACATCTAAATCCTATGTGGTATCAAACAAATGCCTAATCCACTGGTAGGTTTACAGCAGTAAAGGTACTAACATATAAGTATTTTTAATCACTTGTTAGGATTGACCCAATATACAAATAACTCTTCTGTTTTTTTTTTTT
>NW_016107527.1:0-110185 GCF_001604975.1 Cebus imitator
ACAGACACATCCAGGAACAATACTTTGCTTTCTTCAATCCAATTAAAGTGATGCTCAATTATTAACTATCACAGTTACTCATTTTTGAGTGGGAATGTCTATTGTGGTAAAATTGTTCCTTTCTTATATTGTATCAGGCATGTCGGAGTCGGGGGATACAGTAAATAGTATTCCTTGTTTCTTCTGTTTATAAGTCTCTGGATCAAGAGGAGCTACACTTAAGGGGCTCTGCTTATACCTAAGCCAGATATAAATCAGATAGTGGACTTTTAGCCTGATTCCATGATTAAGTGGCCATTTGGGAGACTTTTCATGTATGAAAAAAGTAATTATGACCAGAGGGTACAATGTAATAGATTAGCTATTGCCACATTTTCCTTATACCTCTTCCATCAAGAGAGTTAATCTATTTCCCCCACTACTAGAACCTAAGCTATCCTCATAACTTGCTTTGACTAATAGAAGGTGATTCCCAGGCCTTGGTGCTATGAATATTTGCAGCTGCCATTTTCAACTGCCCTGAGAATACCATGTCAGAAGCCAATCAAGATTACTGGATGATAGAGGTCTACATAGAGGAGAAGTAAAGTGTCTCAACCAAAATCAGCACTGTCTGTCTGAAAAGTAAGGCCATCTTGGATGTTCCAGCCCCAGCTAACCTTTACCTGAATACATGAATGGGCCCGGGAGAAATGTCAGAGGAATCACCAGCCAACCTACAGAAAACTAAAAAACAACCAAGTGCCTTTTTTTTTTTTTTTTTTTTTTGGTAAGCAACTGAGCTTCAGAGATATTTGTTATGCAGCAATAGTCTGGCATGACTGTCATTCTAAAACTCAATGCTAATCATTGCAAATGTTAATGCTAATGATTGTCAGCTTTCTGATGAGTCAAATATATGTCTAAAACCCAGGTTTCTTAATGTTGAATTAGAGTTCTTAAATAATGAATAAATGTATAGTTCTTTCTATTACTAAATGGATTTCTAACAACAATTCATTTTTAGAAAGTAACTATATTGCTCTTGTGGATTAAATTGTGTCCCCCAGAATTCATGTTGAAGCCCTAACCCTAATGTTACTGTATTTGGAGATAGGGGTCTTTAGGAAGGTAATTAAGGTTAAATGAGATTATATGGGACAAGTTTTAATCTGATAATGCTGGTGACCCTCATAAGAAGAGGAAGAGACAGCAGCAATTCTCTTTCTTCTCAAGGATACAGAGAAGAGGTTATGTGAGGACACAGCAGGGATGTAGGTATCTGCAAATTAAGAAGGGAAGCCTCATCAGAAACCAGCCCTGACAGGCCATGAATCTTAAAGTTCTAGTCTTCAGAACTGTGAGAAAACAAGTTTTTGTTGTTAAAGCCACCCAGTTTGTGGTATTTTGTCATGGTAGTCCTAGCAGATGAATCCAATCACTGATTTACTTTACTGTACATTTGGATTTTCATAGACTCCTGAAAATTTAATCATGAAGAAGGACTGAGATAAAGTATCCTGCTACTACTGTAGTTTTCTTCTGCTTTTTATTTCCTGCTAATTTCTCCCATATATTTGATGATAACTTATGGAGGGCATAAGAGTTCCCTAGTGCACTCTTTTAATTCTGATTATACACCCATTGTGACAAAATAGCATTTTCCGTAAATGCCTTTGGCTTTGATTTTGATTGCATTCATGTTTGCAAGGGAAAAAATCACACCTAAACCAAATTACACTTGACCCTCCCTGACAAATCGTCCATATATTCTATATACATCATTTTACTTTGTGTATTAAACAAACACGGTAATTCTTATGCACACTGAAGTTTGATAAACACTAATCTGAGAAAGAAAAAAACTAAATGTCTCTTCACAGATGTTCAAGTAATCAAACCATTCTGCATTTAGACTTTCTCAAATCATGAAGGAGTGCAAGGATGAGTGAAGAATTTCAAAATGTTTCTGTCTGCCTGCAATGTTAATTCCATGCTGTTTCAGTTTTTATCCAGTATTAGTTTTTAAAATATCAGTAGTTTGTATAGTGAGTTATTGAACTGCCTACAATGAGAGACTAGCTTCTAAAAACATCTCCTGAGTTAAGATACAACTCCATCAAAGTGTGATTCCTACATTCTTTTGTTGGCTTTTCCTTATTGTATTTTTGTCCAACATGTTTTAGAGAGCTTTATTGATTCACATAAATAGTCTACCTTTTACTCTGTTGTTCTCTTAGAGCTGCTAGCCTCTTCTTAATTGTTTACTCTGCAAATCTCCATTGTTTTCAAGAGTGTCCTTAAGACTTGAGTCAACCTAGACTTGGGCTTTCCCATACTGAACTCTCAATAAAGTCAGTTCACTTGAAGAGAGCTTTGGAGTGCTCTCTAGCCTAATGATCTGCTTGCCCGAGAGGTGGGAAGATGACAGTGGACGACTTCTCTTGGAGTGATCCCCCGTACTTTATGAGTAGAGTGCTGGGTGAGGATGATAGTTTCTGATTTTCTGGGTTTTTATCTACCAGCTTAGAATCTCTGCTCCATGAGCAAGCTGTGGCAAGGGCTACATTTGCAAATATGGGGACCTGTTATTCTTACGTGCCTTGCCTGATTGTTGCATCCACCCATGAGTGAGGGCTAAGTGAAGGAAGGCAGCTCTCAACCTCGTGGCTGCACTTCTTTAGAATTTAGCCTCACTAAGACAGAACTTGGGACAAGGAGACATGCTATGGTCTTCTCTCCTTGAAAAGACTGTGTAGTCTTTGATGCAGATCTGGGGTGTGTTGAAGCCCCATTGTTTGGCCACATCTGCTCAGTTGGAGATTCCATCATGCTGAGCTGGAGGTGGAGAAACAAGGGGCAGGTATTGGCTCATGTTCCTCAAATGTTCATTGTTCTTACTAACATCTCATAAATTTCATTGAATACATATTTCTCCATTTACTATATGTCCTTAGGACATTTTCCAGTGACTTTAAATAATTGGCCTTTTAAAAAATACTTTGTACCATAATGATTATTTCACTAAGGAGTGGTTGTAAAGAAGAGCTCACACTGTCATTCTGAAAGTCATGTTTCTAGTTTTTGACTGCTACATATGAAGCTGCTAAGAACATTATTGCACAAGTCTTTACTATGGGAATGTGCCTTTTTCACCCTTGGGTGAGTATACAAGAGCAGGAATGACTAGGTCATATTGCAAGTGTGCATTTAGAGTTTTAGGAAATTGTCAAACTATTTTTCAAAGTATTTTCAACATTTTACATTCCCATTAGGAATATATAAGAGTTCCAGCTACTCCACAGAATTTGCCATACTTAATATGGTAAGATAGTTTACTTTTAGACAATCTAGTAGGTATGTAGTAGTAAGTAACTCAGTGTGGCATTAATTTGAATGTCCCTAATGACTAATAATCTTGAGCATCTTTTCATGTGCGTATTTACCATCCGTATATATTTGGTGAAATGTTTCTTCAAACTTTTAGTCATCTTATTAGTCTTTTTACAAAAGTGGCTTTTTTCCCCTTACTAATGAGTTTTTAGAATTCAGTGTATTACTTTTTGTTCTGTAGTTTTTTCTTGTTAATTAGGTAGATTGGTTTTCAGTGCCAGTGATGTAGTGTGATAAGTGATGTCAGTATGATTTGCATATAGCATGTAGTTTAAAATTTTATTTTTGTTTAATTAAAATGTCTTTCTCCTTTAATTGCCTGAGTTTAGCCAACTTCCTTATAAAATTTTTTTTAAAAATGCACAGAAGTAGGTAGGAAATTCAGATATATAAGTTTATACAAAATGACTTATAAATAAAAGCAACTTTCCTCTGTCCTTTCTAATCTTCTGCATTCTCAGGATTTTTGTATAAGGTAGTTTACTTTATTTACTATTTTAGTTGTTCTGAGAGGTATTATGTACCTGTAAATGATAGATTTAGATAAATTTTATCTTTAATGACTTATTTCCTTCTGACTTATCTATTCACTCTCTGCCATAATGAGAATTTAGCTAACTTAAAAAGATTCATTAATATTTCAATTATACAACTTTTGATTAGTACAGTTACAGTTATGATACTTGAACTCCCATTTCTTGACTTGCCAAATTCTCATAATATTCTTTACTAAATGAAGAGTTTTCCATTTCTAAATTCCTATCAGTTTTACCTGAGAATTTTGTCAATATTGGTAGCATATTTAGCTTCTGGCAAAATGAGCAAACGTATCCTCTTCTCCTGTCATCCACCAACTCTTCAAAATAAAGTGTTTTCTAGTTTGCATCTACAAATGATCACTTTCTTGTATAGGTATTTGGGGTAGAGTTTGATATTTCTGAGTGCCTTTCTTTTTATCATTAGGAGAATAGAAGAAAAATAAAGCATCCACATTGTTTACTCAGTCATTAATATCTTCCAGTTTTTAAATAATTCTTTGTTACTTGGGACACATTTATAAAGGAATCCTTCTTGAGGAATTTCTTAAAGGCTTTTTTTTTTTCTAACTATGTGACCAATTACAAAGTGCATAGCTCTCTCTCTGAACTTAACTATTTTATTGAGTAATATGCTGTTTTTTGGATTAAAGTTCTTCCTCTTCCTTGATTTACTTATTTTAGTGGAGTAATTCATCAAATAATAAAAGGAGAATGGGAGCCACAACACTACACATTATTTTAGTTATGATTAAAAAATATTCAAACTCAAATTGACTAAAGGATAAAATGAGATTTATTCATTCAAGAAAATTCCAAGAATACAATAGTTGTATTGAAGGTCTTAATAATGTCATCACAGCTCAGTGTCTCTCTAGGTCTCACTTTTAATTTCAAGTTTGGTCTTGTCTCTTTAAAACAGTCTGTCTTCTCCTGAAGGAACCTGAAGTGTCTGGACTTACATCATTCTGGCTTAAGTCCACAGAAAGCTTTTCTTTTTATTAGTAACTACCCTACTATATAAAACCTAAGCATGGCTTTCATTGCTGGAAAGGGTCATGTACACATTTCTGGTCAAATCAATATAGTCAAATGAGGGAGACATGCTGAGTGCTTCTGACAGGCTTATACTTACTCATGAAGTTAGGAATTGTGCATACCACCACTGTAACTACTTGAATGGAGCTCAGAGAAAGAGTTCTTAAATGAGAATCTCTATGCTAAGATTATAACAAGAAGGAAATGAATGCTGAGATAAGATAGCATAATAAATTCCCTCTTTAGGGAGTAAAATTTTTTTATATGTCTACATTTGCAGTTTTGTTATTATAATAAACAGTCTTCAAATCTCAGTGACCTACTACAACAACATGAATTTATTTCTGGCTCACATTGCATGAGAGCTATGGAATGGCTTTGGGTCTGCTTGATTCAGTATGTCTCAGCTTGGCTCAACTTGGCTCCAGGTATTTCATTCCAAGACCCAGGCTGACAGAGTAGCTGCTGTCTAGGAGTCACATTCTCAAGGCAGAAGGCAGGAATGCAAGGGTGATGCAAAACCTAATCATGCAATAAACTTAAAAGCTTCCAGCTATGATCAGGCAACTATCATGCCCATTTATATCCCAAAGCATATCACCTGCTCAAAACCCGTGTTAGTGGCATGATGACTTATGCATAGACATATGATTTAAGTATGTAAACACTTTCTTGCTAGACAATATAAATATCCTTTATTTTATTTGTTTGTGTTGTGCTTTCTTTTCTATATTTGCTAATTTGGAATGAGTATAGTCTATTGATTGTTCTTTTCTAAGAGGGATTACTCCTAGATCTTTACATTATATTGCCTAAATTTGATTTCTTAGTTATAAACTACAAAACTAAAACACTATCCTTTAACCTGCTACTGTGAAAAGCAAGGGACTATTATGTCCTTCCATGTCTTTCCAGCTGTCTCAATTTTTAGCACACTATGAGATATTTTTGCCTACTGTTTTTCAGTGTTTTGGCTTTAGAACTTCTCCAACCTAGCAAGACAGGCCAAGATTCAAATTCAGGAAATACAAAGAACACCGCTAAGATACTCCTTGAGAAGAGCAACCCCAAGACACATAATTCTCAGATTAATATATGTTAAAAGGAGGGAAAAAATGTTAATGACAGCCAGATAGAAAGGTTGGATTACCCATAAAGGGAAGCCCACAGACTAACAGTGGATCTCTCTGCAGAAACCCTAAAACCCAGAAGAGAGTGGGGGCCAATATTCAACATTTTTAAACAAAATAATTTTCAATCCAGAATTTCATATCCAGCCAAACTAAACTTCATAAGCAAAGGAGAAATAAAATCCTTTACAGACAAGCAAATGCTGAGAGATTTTGTCATAACTAGGTCTGCCTTACAAGAGCTTCTGGAGGAACCACTAAACATGGAAAGGAAAAACTGGTACCAGCCTGCAAAAACATACCAAATTATAAAGACCATCGACACTATGAAGAAACTGCGTCAACTAACAGTCAAAATAACCAGCTAGCAATCACAATGACAAGATCAAATTCACACATAATAATATTAACCTCAAATGTAAACAAGCTGAATGCCCCAATTAAAACACACAGGCTGGCAAATTGAATAAAGAGTAAGACCCATCACTGTGCTATATTTAGGACCCATCTCATGTGCAGACACACATAGGCTCAAAATAAAGGGATGGAGGAGTATTTACCAAGCAAAAAAAAAAAAAAAAAAAGCAGGGGTTGCAATTTTAGTCCCTGATAAAACAGACTTTAAACCAACAAAGATCAAAAAAGACAAAGGGCATTAAATAGTGGTAAAGGAATCAATGTAACAAGAAAAACAATCCTAAATATATATGCACCCAATACAGCGGCACTCAGATTCATAAAGCAAGTCCTTAGAAGCTTTTATTTGTAAAATTAAAATACATTGTTTTTTCCTGTCAGTTGATATAATTATTAAAACTTAATATGTTTACCTGTATTCAGAATTGCTTCCAGGTCCTTTCATTCTTAAACTGTTTATTCATATATATATATATATATATATATACACACACACACATATATATATATATATATATATATATATATATATATATATACACATATATATATATACACACACACACATATATATATACACATATATATATAAATTTAATATTTGTGTATTTCAAAATGTTCTTTTCTTTTTATGTGAATGATGCTCTTATTTAGAATACATATTTAATATTTTCCCCATATTCATGTTTTCAGCACTTTAATGTTATAATAGAGTAGTCTGAATTTAAAATGATCATTTTTTTTTTATCTTTGGTGCCTTTCCAATTTATTTCTCATCCTCAGGTGTTCTGTATTGTATTTTTCTTGACACATGACAAACTTTCCATTTAAACAGACAGGACTTGCATTTCAGTATGTTGTCCCTTCTATACTTTCTACTCTTTTTGTTCTAGCGTCTTGTCAATGCTATGGCTTAAATGTGACCGTTCCAAAATTCAGATTTTAAAACTTAATGGACAACGTGATGATATTAAAAGTTGGGGTCTCTAAGAGGTGATTAGTTCATGAGAGCACCTCTCTCTCTAAATGGAATTAAGGCTTTTATAACAGAGGTTTGATTCAACATTTGGCTGACTTGTCCTTTGGCCTTCTGCCATGTGAAGACACAGTGTTCCTCCCCTCTGAAGAATACAGCTACTAGGCAACATCTTGGAAATAGAGAACAGCCCTCACTGGACAGCCAAACTTGCAGCGCCTCAATCTTGGGCTTTTTGGCTTCTAGAACTTTGATAAAATAAACTTTTGGTTTTCATAAGCTACCCAATTTTAGATATTCTGTTATAGTAGTTCAAAATGGACTAAGATAGCCAAGGATATCTCCCATTTGATTTTTTAATATTTTCCAACTTTTTTTCTTAGTATGTTTTAATTTTGGCAAAATTCTACCCAGAGTTAGTTCTCTTTAACGTGTTCACTTTCTACATATTTAAAAAGTTAATATTATTTGTTTCTGAAAATTTAATAGGAATATAGTGTGGTAAGTCAGTGTTACATTGGAAGAGATCTTAGAAGCTACTTAGAGTTCTCATTCTATAATTAAAACTGACTATCAAGCCATAAATCCAGAGGTCAGTCAAGGAAAAAGGAGTATCATTTATTTTTTTTATGATTGCCTTCTCTTTGTTCCTTGCCTTCAACCCTCAATATTTAGCATATTTTTATTATATTGGGAAGCATGAACCTAGAAGGGATCATGATGCCTTTCTGTATATACATTTTGCATACAAGAACTCAGTGAACCTATTGTAATAGTGATGTCAAATTCTACTTTTTCAAATCTTCTTTACATCATACAACCTATACTGAATTAATATTCTTAAGAATTTTCCAATATTAATTATCCTCAATAATGAAAAATATGATCTAAATTGTACACAAAAGCCAGGAAACTTAAATGACTCAGGATGAAGCTACAACTTCTCTTGCATATTTTAATACCTAACAGGCTTTCTATTCTATCTCTGACATTTATTAACAACAACAATGGAGAAAGACATAGTTTGAGAAAGTACTTTGTTTTATGTTGAACCAGCCTGGCCACACGTGAGCCAATTTAGTTATGTCAGAGGGAAAATAGGCATATAAGATTCCATCAGGTAGATTTCATATTCTTAAAACATTTTAGTTAGAAATGGGACTGCAAACTCTTTCTTCTTATTTTTATTGTCCCACACAACCTCATTCATAATTATCCTGAAAGTGTATTCTTTTTTCAATCAGGCAATCATCCATTGGCTCAATTTAATGATCATCCTGGATAAACCTTTGCACTAAAATTAGACAATAAGGAAATTAGCTGTAGATATGGCAAATCTTTTATAACTCAATATCACATTCTGTGTATATCCCATATATAATAATCTTCCAAATAATTATTGATAATTACCTGAGTCTACTAAAAGCATCAGATTTCCTTTTATTGTCATTCTTTTACTTAAAAAAATTATTGGATTAGATATTTGGCTTACTCTCAAATATGTCCTCTTAAAAATGACTCCATAACATGACATTTTTTTGCTGGATAAAATATTGCTTTATGGAGAAGATTGAGTCTTATGATTGCTGGAAAATAAATTTATATTATAGGTGAAGTTATTTTGGACTATTTCAAAAATATTGTAACATCATTCTAAGCTACTTATTTAGATGGTTATGGTGATTTACACAATAAAAATCCAGTCAAATATGCTTCAAGAACATTATCCATTACACCAATTATTGTATGTCAAAATGTCCTACGCACTCATATATTTGCCACAGTCTTGGTGATCAGCTTTTTCACAACAAAACATTTTTTGTTTTGCTGTTGCCAAGATTTTGGATTAATGACTGTGTTTACCTTCACAGCAATGGAAAATATTAAACAATGCAGAATTTTAAGCTTGGAGGTCTGACTAATGCTGCAGAACTTGTTGAAATTTGCTTAACTCAAGCAGTGTGTCTGCAAAGACTGAACAACAGTGCTGACTCCTTGTCTTTGCCAGTCAGTGTCAATAGTTTGTACCAGCATGACTATTTTTTTCCATCTTTGTGTACACAAATTCCATATTCCTTTTTATTATATGGTGTAAAATTAAAGATTTCTTTGAATATTATCATAATTTGAGTGTGCTCAGACATATTGAGTTCTCAGTAATATGACGTGGTTGGAGGGAGAGGATATTTAGGATTGTACAATATCTAGGAAATTTATATATATGTATTTCCTATACTTATAAAGGCAGGCTGTTTCACAGAGAACACTGGGCAAAGGGATGAAAGTTTAGACCTGATCTAGGCAGATTTGGGTATATTAAAGAAGGGGATGTATCAATCAGTACCAGATGGTTTTCATATTGAAGGCAATACTCAAAATCAGTGGTGACTGTTTTAAGAAGGACCCCAGTCAGGCACTGGATTATGGGAAATAGGGTTTAGTTTCTGTGGGTGGTAATATTTTCTACTTAAATGGCTTTAGAACAAATTTCTATTTTTAGTTTCTCATTAAATTATAAGGTGGAAGATTCGAAGAAAAAAAATGATTGTATGGATGTGTCCAATCTATTGGTAAGGGAAAGAAGACGATGAGGTCCAGGGATTCATGGCAAGTGAAACAGTAAACTCCACAGGTAACTAGAACTTATTCAGGGTGTCAGTTTCATTGAAGAAAGACTAAATCTAGGTCATATCTTCTCGTTTAACTGAGGCTACTAATTTCCTGTGGTTCTGCTCAGAACTGACTGAAGAGCTAAGCGAGGCTAATCAGTTAAGGGTTCATCTGAGCAATTTCAAATATAATGAACCCAGAAAGTCAGGGAGAAAAATCAATGCAAATATCTATTGTTGTGTTATCTTGTTAGGGATAGACATCATGTTTTATGATTTATAAAATATCTACAATCTATTTCATAAGCAATGTATACATCAGACTGGTAGGATGTATTGAATTGTGGAATAGTTAATCTTCCAAAGTTTACGTATAAACCCCGCTATTAAAAAAAATTTAATTGGGAATAATGGTTAAAGTATCAGATTTTTTTCAATGTATTTCTTAAACTTCAGTAATTTTCTGTATGTGTGCATGCTCACAGCCATCACCAAATAAAATCTTCATGAAAGCCTGACTTTTAGCACTGCATGCTCCATACCAAGAACTGGGTTCAGAGAAAGCCTTAATCAAGATGTGTTGAACCAATAATATCCCATAACAGGCTTGGAGTGACTTAGAGTAATGAAATTTCCTGGTATTGGTCAAATGTAAACAGCTATGTTAAAACTTATGATTATAATACTTTCCTGGAGGTATCTACTTCTTTTAGCCTCTTTATTTTAGCATCATACTTAAAATTTCTTTCTTTATGTCTATAAAGTATTTCTCAAATACTTTGAAAATTTGTGTTTTTCTCTCAAATTCCGTCTCTCACATACTAAGGCCTAAATAAATCCAAAACTTAAAGCGTATTTGGAAGCAATTATTTATTAATTCTTATATTTGTTACCCATGTTCACAAATTAATAGGCAAGTACATGCAGAAACTGCCAGCTTCCCACATAGGAGATATATTATTTTCTTCAACTCAAAAAAAGGAATGTTTATTAATCATATATTGAGTAACATGCTTTATGCTGGGAAGAGTGACAGGTTCTGAGATAAGATCCAGTTTCTTCAGACAAGAAATTTATAATCCAGCAGACAAAAAATATCAATATAGAGCAAAAAAAATGTAATTAGATAAGAAGTAAAATAGAGGGTTTAAAAAGTAAAAGTAACTAATTCTAACACATAATGATTGAAACTTCTAGTAAGGCTTCCATGCATTTTCCTTTTGTGATTCAATAATTTGATATTAAAGACTCTTGCTTAATTAGTAATGATAAAATATGGAAAAAAATATGTTTGCTGTGCAAGCAATACTTGTTTGATTTGCTTTGGCAAGTTCTAGGTGTTATATTTTTAAATGGAAGCAGTTAACTCTTTCCTTGATTCTTTAAGCAATCACTAAAAATTATAATCAGACTTGAAATTGTAGAGTTGATATATCTAAATGATGTTAAGCACCTATTAAATTACTGTGCTGCATGTGGTAAGTCATTAGACATAAAGGTATTGAAGTTCTCAGTCAACGACTTTAATAGTTTTCTGTTATGTACTTTGTTAGGAGAAATACTTACCACCCCACTTCTCCTGCTTTAGTAGTGTTTCATTCTACTGCCCAGGAAGAAAAAATATTGAAAGGACACTTTTGAGTCTTTCCTCTACCCCTGAATGTCTATACCAGAAACAAACAAACAAACAAACAAACAAAACCCAATAACTTACTCAGTTGGTAGCATTAGTAAAAGGGCTGCTGAGAATGCATAACTCAGGTCTCTTGATGTCAAGCTCTCCCTTTCCTTCTCTGAACCCAATTTTCACACTGGTGTTTCTTAAGGAGTCTAAGGCCTCTCTATTGCTATCCTCCATACAAGAAGAAAACAGCAAGACCCAATTGTGTAATGCTGAAATTGTGTTATTCCTTTGCCTGAGGTAAATTTATGGAGTAAATTCCAGGGAGCCTCATTTGGCTTTGGGTTTATGCTGTGTTTTCATACTTCAGTCCAGCTTTCCCAGTCATCCTTATAGCACTTCTGTGTGTCTGTCATAGTTGGCTCTGAATTCAAAAGTGCATTACAATTTATCATGTCAAACATAAACACACTTTTATTTGCAAACATTCATGTAGAACATTAACATGTACACATATATACAAAGGCCAATACACTCTTTTAAAAGTTTATGGTTTAAATAGGAGTAAGATTACTACTTAAGGTTATTACCCACAGAGCTGCAATATAACCTCAACAGTGTCTGAGATATGGAATACAGGTTGTGATGAACGCTGCTGGTTGTCTGACCCAACTTCCAAGGAGCTCCTAAAACACTGCCACAAAATATTTCCGTTTTCCAGGATGCATTCAGCAAGGTGTTTGATTAGCTATGTGCTGGCCAGTGAATCAGAAGTCAGAGTGTTTCGTGAAAGCTTTTAGGTAATTTGTTTGAAAGAGAACTAGTGTGTGTCTGTCTGTCTTTCCCCTTTTCTTTCTGCTGCTGCTTAGGATGTGTCTTCTATTTTTCTCTATGGGAACATGACTCATGTCTTAGTGTTAGTGAAACAGGGAGCTGCAAACAACATGAAATCCCCATGACTTAAAGTCACCATTCTAACCCTAGAGATGGCTTGCATTTGGACTTTTTATGAGAAAGTTTTAAACTTCTATTTTTTTAAAGCACCGTTTCTGTTATCTGTGTTATGTACAGACAAACTGACGTTTAGACAGTTAATGAAATTAAAGAAAGTATTTTTGAGGTTGATGATATATAAGATAATCTTAAGGCTGAGTAGGGATTACATATATTGCTGAATTGGTAGTGGTTGGGTGCCAGAATGGGGGACAGATTGCTACAAAACAAAGTGACTGTTTAGAAATTTTAGAGAATAAAAATAATCTGGCTTTGTGGAAAGTGAAAAGTACTGTATGTGAAAGGGGCCAAGGTCTGGAGAGTTGTGTAGCCAGACTGAAAAATAATAGGTAATCAATTAGAGTGCTCTAGGTTCTCAGGCAAGATACATAATCATTCTGTACTTTAAGAAGTTAAACATGGAGGTGATCAGTGGAGAGATGGGGAAAGTATGACTCAGCAGAAGCATGATAAACAGTCAGGGGGCAATCAACTATGCAAGGGATCCAAGGCTTTAGCTTTGGGGCTGGCAGCGACAATAGAAAACAGATACATAAAATACCATCTGACATCATCAAAATATCTTGAAAAGGTATCTTATTCACCCACTTTTTAAGTCATTACAATTTTCTTTCAGCATCCTGATGGAATTTCTCTTGTTTAAGTTGCCATGATGAAAGATTATTCTTCATTGGTCTGTTCTCTTTTTTAAAACGTAGGCTCTTCTGTAGCATTTGATTTTGCTAAACACAAAACTATTTGAGGCTTCATCAGCGGCCAGGAAGATAATCTCTACTGGCTTGTTAGGGCATTCTTTATCAGACCTGTATGTCAGTGTTCTGCAAAAAAGCAAAACCAATAGAATGTTTGTGTGTTTATATTGTTTGTGTATTTGGGACCATGAAGAGAGAGAGAGAGATTGATTTTAAGAAATTGATTTATACTATCGTAGGGCCTGGTACAACTCTAATCTTCAGAGCAGACCTGCAGCCAGGAACCCAGGGATGAGTTGATATTGGAGCTCAAGTCTACGACATTCTAGAAGCAGCATTCCTTCTCCTTCAGGCAATCTCAGACTGTTTTCCCTTAAGGCTTCCAACTAATTGGATAAGCCTCACCCATATTATGGATAACAATCTGCTTTACTCAAATTCTTATGATTAACCTGTTAATCTAATCTAAAAATGTCATCACAGCAACATCTAGACTGGTGTATGACCAAATATCTGAATGTTGTTGTATAGCCAAGTTGATATATAAAATTAAATATCACACTCTTCGACAAATATGCTTTTTCTTGCCCCTCAAAGTAAAATCTTTTTAAGTGTTTACTCCTTGCTTCTCTTCCTTACACAAATAATACTTTCCTGTATTTTGTAACCACCTATACATTGATGGTTCAGAAGTCTGGTTTCTTAAAATTGACTTCTGAATTATCCACATTGAAGGAAGAGATAAAGTTGTCAATAATATGACAATAGAGAGATAAAGAGGTTCAAGAACAGAATCACAGAAAGAAGCCAAGTTTAAAGAACAGGAGGATAAAAATAGTCCTGACAGATGAGAAGGAAACAAACTTAAGGCTAAGGGATCAGGTGGTCAGACCAATAGAACCAGCCAATTATCATGTTGCTGAAGACAGTGTCAATAGCAGTAATAAATCAGAAACCTCAAAGAAGATGAAAATTAAGGTTAAGGCAATTCAATTTGAAGACTAGAAGATAATTGGGGATGTTCTTAGAAGAAGACATGGATTCATTGAAATAGAGATGTGCATGTGGAAAATGGATTCAAAATTTTAAAAGGAGAAAACTGCAAAACAACAGTCTCATGGGAAAAACCACCAGAAATCATAAAGCTGGGAGGATATACAAGCCATCAAACCAACCTGCTTTTAAGCTCTAAGAACATAGACAAACAAATAAATCTCTTTTTCAGTTTCCTAATTTATCTAATAGGGATAATATATGTATTTCAAAGCGATATGTGTGTGTGTGTGTGTGTGTGTATATATACACACACACACACACACATATATATATACACACGTATATATACACATACACACATGTACATATATATGTGTGTGTATATACATGTATATATGTGTGTATATATGTGTATATATGTCCATGTGTATGTGTATGTGTATATATACAAGCATATATATGTACATGTGTGTAGGTATATGTATATACACATACCTGTGTGTATATATACACATGTGTGTATATGTAAATGCACACACATATATGTGTGTACATACATGTGTCTGTATATATGTGTGTATGTGTGTATACATGTACATATACACACACACCCATCTACACACATGTATGTATATATGTATGCATGTGTGTGTAAATATGTGTATGTGTATATATACATGTATATATGCAGATTTATGCATACATATATATGTACACATGTGTATGTGTATGTGTGTGTATATACATATATACCTATATATATACACACACAGTATATCCCTTTGGTATACATATATTGTTTTTATTACATAAATATATATGTATGTATGTATGTATGTCATAAGCCAAATAATGATCTTTTGGTCAATAACCAACTGAATATACAATAGTAGTGCAATATATGTGTGTGTGTATATATATATATGCACACACACATGTTGAATATATATACATATATATGAATGATATATATATTGAATATATGTGTGTGTGTGTGTGTGTGTATGTATATGTGTATGTGTGTGTGTGTGTGTATGTCATGAGCCAAATAATGACCTTTTGGTCAATAATCAACTGCATATACAATAATAGTGCAGTGATTTAATAACTGAACTATTCCCATTTCCTTATAACTTTATAAGCATATTTCTGAAAAGAGTGACACCTCCTCAAGAAGAAACTCAGGCAGGCCATTCAGGAGGTATTGAAATATATGTATTGCATGCACATATATGTATGTGTATATGTATTGTTATCATAGGAGCTGACAGCTCCGTGTGTGTTATTGCCCCCGGTGGAAATTCCAGTGGGACAATATATAGTGGTAGAAGGCAGTGATACTGATGATCCTGATCCTGTGTAGGCCTCTGCTGCTGTGTGTGTTTGTGTCTGAATTTTTCACAAAAAAGTAAAAAATATTTAAAATAAAAAAATGCTTATAGAATATGGATATAAAGAAATAAAATATTTTTCAACAGCTCTACAATGTGGTTGTATTTTATGCTCTTTTATTAAAAAAGAGTCAGAATTTTATAAAATCAAAATGTTTATAGAGTAAAAAAGTTACAGTAAGCTAAGATTAATATATTATCAAAAGATAAAAATAATTTTTATAAATTTGGTGTAGCCTAAGTGTAAAATGGTGATAAAGCCTATAGTCATGTCCTAGGCCTTTGCATTCACTCATGATTCATTCACTGATTCACTCAGAGCAACTTCCAATCCTATAAGCTCCATTTATGGTAAGTGCCATGTATAGGTGTGCCAGTTTTTATATTTTATACCATACTTTTTCCTGTAACTTTTCTATGTTTAGAAAGAAAGATACAGAAATACTTACCATTGTGTTACAATTGCCTATAGTATTTAGTACAGTCAAATGCCACACAAGTTTGTTGCCTATATTACATAGCCTAGATGTGTGGTAGGCTGTACCATATAGGTTTGTTAAGCACACTCTATGATATGCATACAACAAGGAAACTGCCTAACAATGCATTTATCAGAACATAAACCTGTCACTAAGTGACATGTGCCTGTATACACCTCAATATATTAGAAAATTATACCAAATATTTAATAAAACCAGACACATTAATTGCTTAATATACAGTAGGAACTAGTCTATCTGTGTGTCTATTTGGGTGATGGGATTTCCTATGTAGCCCTTTCTATCTGGAAATAAAAGTGAAATTCCCCTCACATTGTCCCTGTGCTGTCTTGTCACTGGAGCTAAAAGCAACTGGTCCAATGTTTTACTAGTCATAGAGACATGTATGAAGTGAAACATACCTACGTACTGTGTGGATTGACAGTAGGATATACTTTCATCCAGGAGCTTGTGCTTGTCTGTAGCTTCTATGTATCAAGCTGGGCTAGTATATGTTTGTTTCTCAGATATACGCTTTGATGACATACAGTAAAGATCATGCTGATGGGAAAACCTACAACAGGGTTTCTCAGCCTTAGAACTATTGATATTTTGGGTTGAATAATTCTTTCTTGAGGGGTGAAGGTGCTGTCTTGTGAATTGCAGGAGGTTTAGCAGCATCCATGGCCTCTACTAATAAATATGAGTAGCAACCCCCTTGATGTGACAACCTAAATGTTATTCCCATATTTCCAAATGTCCTTGGGCAGTGGAAGGCATAACCTGTTTCCCCTCCTCCAGTCAGAACCACTGCCCTACAACCTCCCAAATGCAGTGTATAGCAATTATTCTGTGCATGGCTTCATTTTCGGGATGATTCTATGTATGTATGTAGTAAATAGAAAGCTTTTTTGCCTTTGGTTTATTCAAAGTGTGACTGTGTATTTCTCATAGACTGGTGTGGTTAATTACTAAGAGCATTAGTCTGGCAGCCTGTGACAGGGATCAAGGAGCAATTTTTACCAAAATAAAATATTTTGTTAGAAAGAACAAATTAAGATTTTGGAGAGCATGAATAATTTCTTGTGTCCCATTTAACAGGACTCAGAAAATAATCTTTGAGTAACATTCCCAGAACTCTTTCTATTACTATCTAATGAGGGTTGCCAGTATTATGGGAAACACTCTTTGAGGAATCCCAGACTATGGGAGGGCCAAGAATATTCTATTGTGTTCATTAATGGTAGATACAAAATATTCTCAAAGTCCTTCAAAAGAGCAAAGGATGCCCAAAGGTTCACAAATACTTCTGCTCAGTCTGCCTCCTAGATTATGCCCTTCCCCAAAAATCTTCAGAGATTTTTATAAAATTGTTTTTAACAAAATAGCCTCTACTAAAAAAGGATCGAAACTCTAATTTGAAATGCCTTTTTCTAGAAGTTGTAAATTCTAAATTCTAGATTGTCACAGGAATTGAATAATTTTTCAAAATAATTTTAAACATCAGAAACTAAAATGCAAATTATTTTAAAAATCAATTTATCTTTTTTCAAAATCCACTTTTTTCTTTTTTTATTGTTATACTTTAAGTTCTGGGGTACATGTGCAGAATGAGCAGGTTTGTTTTTTATTGTCACTTGAAAACTTGGCTAGTGCTGAAATGGTAGCAGGATTACTTTCTTTTCCTTCATAACATTAAGAGCATATAAGAGCATGCAGTCATGCAATTACTCTGGTAAAAACCCTTTTCTGACTATTTTCCTTAAAGATAAAATTATGCATGCCTTTTGTGGGGTTTATGATGATCTGCCCTCTAGGTGCCATATTTCCAGTCTCACTTTTCTCACTCACCATATGCCCTATGCGCTCTGTGTTCAAATCACTACTCTGTGTAGTTTCCCAAACCTACCATGGGCCTTATGCCACAATGCCTTCATAGGGTGATTTTTCTCCTCACATCTTCATGGAAATGACTCCTGGCACAGATCCATGACTCATCTCAAGTATAGGTTGCTCTGGAAAGTCCTCCTTTGGTTCCATTTTAATTACATTCTGGATCTGGCATGTTCTGATAGGGTGGCACCCATGAGGTCCTGTCTGGCCAACCTTCCACTACAGGAGCATCACTCAGAAAGAACCCAACTGCTGTGCTCAACTGCATGGCTGCACTTGTGCTAAGGCCACCCTTCCTAGGCTGTCTGGTCGGTGACTGAGTGTGGTGGGACTAAGGCAGACCCATCCTGGGGGACATGGATGCTTCCGGTTTTGATTTGCCTCAACCTCTCTTCTGCTTGGCAAGTTTTTTTCAGACTACTTGACAGGCTAAAAAATATTTACTCATACCACATTCCTCTCTTTTTCACTCAGAATCAGACTTGCTGACTTTTTCTCAAATTTCTTCACTTCATTCCTATGTTCTCTCCCAGCCATTTGCCCTAAGAAAATCTTTGCATGTTTAATCCTGTCGTAGCATCTGCTTCTCATAGGACCCAGAGGAACATATACAAATTCCCATGTAATACTCTGACTAGTCTCCCCGTTATGATGCAGTGTACTTGCACATTTATTAGTTGGTTTTCCAGAATAGATTATAATCATTTTTTGTCACTGGGAATTGGGCCTTCTTCTTCTCTATCCTCAGTGCAATATTTAGGAAATATTCAATACATGTCTGTCAAATGAAAGACTGAATCACTCACTTTACCAAGCTTTCAATCCTACAGACAAACATGACTGAATCCATTAAAAAAATTGACTTACTGCAAGGCACTCTGGTTGCTATAGGATACAAAAAGCTATTAAGATAGTTCTCCATTTCTCAGCTTATAATTTTAGATCTGAAGATAGAGAAATATAAATACATTATGTTCATATAAAGATGTGTGTGTGTGTGTGTGTGTGTGTGTGTGTGTGTAATAAGTCATATTAAGCAATTTAGAGAAAAAAGAATGTGTTGTGGGCTGGGAAAATCATGTATATTTTCTCAGCAATAGTATTTCACTTGATAGTTATATATTGTTTACCCAGATAAAGAAAAGCGTATGTAAACAGGCAGGTAGAATGGCAAAAATAAAATTTGGAAGCTAGGAGTGATCATGGATCCTTTGGGCATGAGCAGACTCCTTTCTCTGCCATAAAGTGTTAATTTAGGAAGGTAAGACTTTCAATCACTTTAAATAACAGACCAAGGTGTTTTCTAAATAAAATCTTTCACCTAATTTTCTGTGCACTAGACATCCACACCAGCCTGCTTACTGTTCCAAAAGCAATGATAATGCTTCCACATCAGGGCTTTTTCACTTGCTTAGCCTTTAGTATCATTAATTTTCTCTATTCCTTCCCATTTTTACTTAAATGTCACTTTCTCAGTGCCTCCTTCCCCAACATTCTTCTTAGGTCTTAAAACTCATTCCAACATTTTATATCATCCTCGACTAGCCCTATCACTAACATTCTGTGTACTGAACTTTTGAAAGATTGTTTATTTCTTACCTCCCCACTAAAACATAAATTCAATAAGAGCATAGAATTTTGTTTCTTTGCTTCAGTCTTATATTCACTGTCAGGATTCATAATTGGTACGTACTAGGCATTCAGGAAACAATTTCTGGATGAAAATTGGGGAATTGCTGAAGCTTCCAAAATGAGAATGGAATATATTATGTGCAGTATTTTAAAGCAATGGCTGAGAAAAATTGCATGCATCTACAATCAGCAGAATGAGTCACTTAGGATGGAAGTGATGATGAGGGGCAAAAAAAAAAAGTAGATAATCATTGCAAGCTTATAAGGACCAAAGTAAAATAATAGTCATGTTTATGAAAACAATGGCTCTCAGACTCTGACCCCTGAACCATCATCGTCATCGTTGCCTCCGAGTTTTTGGGAATGCATATCCTCTGGGTCTACCTCACACCTACTTAATCATAAGCTGAGGATGGGGGCCTAGCAATCAATGCTGTAACAAGCCCCCCAGCGATTCTGAGAGCACTAAAGTATGACAACTGATATGAAGAGAAAGACCAGTGTAGACAGGTGGATGGGATGTGGGAAGTACATAAAATTAAAATTACTGTTGAGAATACTCAAAAATTGGGGAACCTTGGCATATGGAAAATGGTTATTTCATTAAAATGAATAGGACAATGGAAAAAATAAAAACAAAAAGTAGATATTTTAAGATCATATTGCTATCATCTCTATCATCTATCTACATGTATATATCCTCTCACACATATTATTAATATATAGTGTTGTGCAAAAACATTCAATTAAATTTATCATGTCTGATCTGTTTATTAGAAGACAACATGATGAATAATGCAAATCAGATCCTGCAGATATTCAGGGAGTATCTTTCATCAATTTGGAAATATTCTCAAAATTTAGTGTTTTAGAATATCCACAGCATATGAAAAGTCTATAGCATAGTTCCATTCACTTCATAAAAATTTTGGTATCAAATTATCTTAGATCGGAATTTTTAAAGCTATAAGGATAGCCATGAAGAATACCTAAATTAAGATACATAATACCCAAGTGAAAATGTTTCCTATGAAAATATTTTACTAAGAATAAGGGAACTAAAGTGTTCTCCAAACAAATATTTAAAGAAAAAGAAAGATACAAATAGAAAAGTCAGTTGCATTTTTTATTATGAACCGACATTAGAAAATAGCAAGAATTCCATTCGTATTTCCCCCTAGTCTGAGGATATTATCATCAAAAATGTTTCTAAAAATTAATAGAATTCCACAGGCTCAAGATTGTTCAGCGCTGCCTATGGGAAAATCAGAAAAAAAGCCTGTCTTTATTTTTAAAATTTAACCATTATTTCCCCTATGATTCTTCTGAAACTTAATCAATACTTCAAATCTCAGTAAAACCTCATATCATCTTGACTCACTATTTCTATAGATGTACATAATAACAGTTATTTTAGAGAACATTTTTGTCTAAATGTTCATGCTGCTAAATTACAGTGGAAATAATTTAATTCAAAGAGTAGTTGCACTTAGGAAAGGCAGAGTGCTCGGCTGGCACTTAGTCAAAAGCCTACTGTAGTAGCTGCTTCCTTCAGGTTCCATTATAATCTCAGGCTCCTCACATATTTTAATGGATACTGGAAGTAAAATAAATTTAGGTTTATTTGATGAGTGCCTGCTTGGGACTTTCAAATGAAAGGAACAAAAAGCATCCTCATTTTCATTGCCTCATCAACTATTTCTGAAAAAATACAGAGAGTGAGATTGTTGAACATGCTTTTCTTTATTGCAAAACTGAACCATTATCGTTTTTGAAATATTAACTTTCTATCTCATAATGAGTTTTTATTCTAAATTAAAAAGGGGCACTTCACTTCAGTTTTATTGGTTTATTTAACATTACTTTGTGGTCCCAGAAAATTGCACTCTTGTATTCTGATTCTCCCAATCTTTTTTTTTTTTTTTTAAGGATCAACTATTTTGAGATTTAAGTTTTACTTTATATATTTAAGCCTTTATAAAAAACAAAACAAAACAAACAAAAAAATTTCCTTGTTTCTGTATTTAGCTGAACACAGAAACAAGTTCTTCAAACTTTCAGCCTGTTATATTCCAGGTGGCAGGAAAAAATTCAGATCACCATGTTTTCGTTCCAATATATAGAGCATGCAGTCACTGAGAGCAAGTTGCCCTCTCCGAGGACAATTTGCAACCATTTTATTTTCTTTTATCTTTTTGAATCTCAGGCCTACAGCTTAATTATATCTATCTTGTTTCAATAATGAGAGGGAGATCTGAAAACAGAAGAAATAAAATGCTTTTTCACAGAAGTATCAACAACATTGGTTGCCAAAACACAGTTATTTTTTTTTAAGTTCCCAAATGAAATGGAGTCTTGGGCACCAAAAATCGTCACAACAGTTTTTAAAACAACAAACATAATCCTGACATACAAATGAAAGTTTACTTCTGTAAAGCAGAAATATCAAGAATATGTAAATAATTCTGACAAGTAAATAAACTCTATCACAAAAGGGATGCTTACCAATCACAATAAAGTGAAATTAGAGACTATCTCAAAAATACAGAAGAAATTAATTCATATAATTGGTTATATATTCAAAATTAGATAATTCTCTGGTATGTAGGACTGAATTGTAATGAAAGATGAATAAAAAACTGCAGAATGTAGTCAAAGAGCTAATCAGAGGAAAATATAGAATTCTAAATATAATTATTGGCAATAAGATCAAGAACAAGCTAACTGGAAATATAGAATAAAAAATAGAATAAAATGAGCACCTGTGAAAATATGGATGGAAAATTTAAATCAGAAATCAGATCTTAATATAACCAAATTATATTGACCCATAAATTTAAATATTATTTTAAAAAGAAAATACGTATAATCACCTTAACCAAAATGGAAAAAGCCAAGGTTTATATATTAAAAAGAAAAAACACTTAGGAAATAAACATCTCATTTTGCAATAATTCATGGCTAAATAGGAGGTCTCAAAATATTTAAAAATGCATTGTACTAAACAAAAAATGTATTATTTCAAAATTTGTGTGCCAAAGCTAAAGCTATATTTAGAGGAAAATCTTTAAAAGTATATTCATACATTTGAAAAGAAGGAAAGTTTCAAATTAATAATTTCAACTCCCACCTCAAAAATCAAGAAAATAACTGCAAAATAAACTCAATTAAGTAGGAGAAAGGAAACAACAGTAAGAACAGAAATAAATGAAATTAAAAACAGGTTACAGATATAAACATTAATAAAAAATAACTGTTTCTTTGAAAATATTAATAAAGTTACAAACAAATGGAAAAACATTTCATCCTTATAGATAGGAATAATAAATATTGTGAAAATGACCATATCGCCCAAAGTAATTTATAGATTCGTTGCTATTCCCACCAAACTACCATTGATGTTCTTCACAGAATTAGAAAAAATGACTTAAATTTCTTATGGAACTAAAAAGGAGCCTGAATAGCCGAGATAATCCTAAGCAAAAAGAACAAAGCTGGAGGCATGATGCTATCTTCAAACTATACTACAAGGCTACAGTAACCAAAACAGCATGGTACTGGTACCAAAACAGACATATAGACCAATGGAACAAAACAAAGACCCCACAAATAACACCATACATCTACGACCATCTGACCTTCAACAAACCTGATAAAAACAAGCAATGGGGAAAGGATTCCTGACTTAATAAATGGTGCTTGGAAAACTGACTAGCCATATACAGAAAACTGAAAATGGACCACTTTCTTACATCTTATACAAAAATTAACTCAAGATGTATTAAAAAGACTTAAATGTAAAACCCAAAACCATAAAAACCCTAGAAGAAAACTTAGGCAATACCATTCAGGAAATAGCCATGGGCAAAACTTCATGACAAAAACATCGAAAGTAACTGCAACAAAAGTCAAAATTGACAAATGGGATCTAATTAAACTAAAGAGCTTCTGCACAGCAGAAGAAACTATCATCAGAATAAACAGGAAACTTACAGAATGGGAGAAAAGTTTTGCAATCTATCTGACAAAGGTCTAATATCCAGAATCTACAAGAAACTTAAGCAAATTTACAGGAAATAAGCAACCACATCAAAAAGTGGGCAAAGGATATGAACAAACATTAATCATATGAAGACATTTATATGGACAACAAACATATGAAAAAAAGCCCAACCACAATGTGATACCATCTCATGCCAGTCAGCATGGGGATTATTAAAAAGTCAGGAAACAGTCGATGCTATACAGGATGTGGAGAAATAGGAACACTTTTACACTGTTGGTGGGAATGTAAATTAGTTCAACAGTTGTGGCAGACAATGTGGTAATTCCTCAATGATCTAGAAAAGAAATACCATTTGACCCAGCAATCCCATTACTGGGTATATACAAAAAAGAATATAAATCATTCTGCTGTAAAGACATATGCACACCTATGTTTATTGCAGCGCTATTTACAAAAGCGAAGACATGGAACCAATCCAAATGTCCATCAATGATAGACTGGACAAAGAAAATATGGTACATATACACCATGAATTATTATGTAGCCATAAAAAGAAATTAGATCATGTATTTGCAGGGACATGAATAATGCTGGAAGTCATTTTCATCAGCAAACTAACACAGAAACAGAAAATCAAGGACTACATGATCTCATTCACAAGTGGGAGTTGAACAACGAGAACACATGAACACAGGGAGGGGAACAACACACACTGGGGCTTGTGGTGGGAAGCAAGGGGAGGGAGGGCATTAAGACAAATAGATAATGTATGTGGGGCCTAAAACCTAGATGATGAGTTGATAGGAACAGCAAACCACCATGGCACACGTATACTTGTGTAACAAGCCTGCAGGTTCTGCACATGTATCCCAGAACTTAAAGTAAAATTGTAAAAACTAAAATATTGATAAAATTGATAAATTTCTATCAAGATCGATAAAGAAAAAACAGAAACGAATTACTAATATTAGTAATAAAATATAGAATATGACTATGAGCCATAAAAACATTGCAAGAATAGTAAGGAATTATTATGAACAACTCTAAATATACAAGCTTAACACTACAGATGAAGTGAACAAAAGTATCACAACTCATTCAATCTGAAATAGATAATTTGAATAACCCTGAAACAAATAAGGACACTGAATTTATAATTTAACTCACCCCTTCAAAAAAAATATGCATTTCCAGATGGTTTCAGTGGAGAATCCCACCAAAAGTTTAAAGAAAATTAGCAATTCTACATAAAGTTTTAAAGGGAATATAATATGAATTATCTTTCTTAGTTTATTTCATGTAGTTTCTATTTCCATGAACCAAAACCAGTACCGTAAAGGAAATCAAACACACACAAAAAACTATAAACCAATATATGTCATGAATATTGACACAAAACTTCTTAAGAAAATATTAGCAAATAAAATTCAGCCATGCATAAAATGAATTATATGCCATTACCAAGTGGGGTTTATTCTAGTCATGCAAGCAAAGCTGACTAAATATTTGAAAATTAATCAATGTAATCTAATGTATCAATAGTCAAAAGAAGATGTATTATATAACCAAATCAATTAATACAAAAAAAGGCTTTGACAAACTAAAGCATCTATGAAGATAAAACAGAAAAATAGAAATAAAGAGGAATTTTGACAGGCTGATAGTGGGCATCTACACAATCTGCAAAGTAACATATTCAGAGGTGAAAGAAAATTCTTTCTCTTTCTGACTGAAAACAAGGCAAGTATGTCCACTTTCATCACTCTTTTGAACATAACTCTGAAAATTCTAGACAATAAAACCAGGCAATAAAATAAAATAAAATCCATGAAGATTAGGAATAAAAATAGGGTATTGGGCTTGGTGGCTCAAGCCTGTAATCCCAGCACTTTGGGAGGCCAAGGTGGGTAGATCAGCTGAGGAGGTCAGGAGTTTGAGACCAGCCTGGGCAACATGCCCAAATCCCATCTATACTACAAATACAAAATTAGCTAGTCATGGTGGTGCATGCCTGTATTCCCAGATATTTGAGAGACTGAGGCAGAAGAATCACTTGAGCCTGGGAGGTGGAGGTTGCAGTGAGCCTAGATTTTGTGTCACTGCACTCCAGCCTGGGTGACAGAAAAAGACTCTGTCAAAAACCAAAGAAGAAGAGGAAAGGAAAGAAAAGAAAAGGAAAAAGGAAAGGAAGAGAGACAGAAGGAAGGAAGAGAGGAAGGAAGGAAAGAAGGAAAGGAAGGAAAGAAGGAAAGAAGGAAGTAAGGGAGGGAGGGAGGAAGAGGCCAGGGGTGGTGGCTTACCCCTATAATCCCAGAACTTTGGGAAGTCTAAATGGGTGGATCACCTGAGGCCAGGAGTTTGAGACCAGCCTGGACAACATGGCAAAACCCTGTCTTTTGTAAAAATACAAAAATTAGCTGTGTGTGGTGTGGCACACCTGTAATCCCAGCTATTCAGGAAGCTGAGGCATGAGAATCACTTGAACCCAAGAGGTGGAGGTTGCAGTGAGTTAAGTTTGTGCTACTGCACTCCAGCCTGGGTGTCGGAGCAAAACTCTGTCTAAATAAATAAATAAATGAATAAGAAAATGTTCTTTATTTGCAAAAGACATGATTATTTAAATTAATAATTCCAAGGAATTTATTACATATATCTTAGAATGAATAAATGAATTTAGCAAGGTCATAAGATAAATTGTAAGCCTACTGAAATCAGTTGTGTTCTAGTCACAAATAAAGACCTAAATAAATGGGGAGTCACATTTTGTTCCTAGAACACAATATAAAAATATCAATACTCCCCAAGTTGATACACCAGTTTAACATGCTTCTTATCAAAACCCCTGGAAGAATGTGGTAGATATAGAAAGATGATTGGAAATTTTATGTGGAGAAGTAAGGAAACAAGAATAGCTGAAAAAAATTTTGAAAAAGCACGATTAGATAAACTGATTTTAAGACCAATAGGATTACATAGCAACAGTAATCAAGACTGTGTAAAAATTAGAGTGAGGATAGATACATAGGCCAATAAGCCAGAATAGAGAACCAGAAATATACCCACACAAATATTCCAAATTAATTTTAGACAAAGGTTCTAAAGCAATACAACAGAAGAAATGTAGCCTTCCAAACAAATATTGCTGGACAAATTAGACATTCATAGGCAAAAAGTGAGATGCAACTATACAAAACATTGACTTAAATTGGATCTAATACTTAAATATAAAATATAAAACTATAAACATTTTTGAAAAAAAAAAAGGAGAAATTTCTCTGGATCTCCAACTAAGGGAAAGGGGTTCTTAGCTCTTACACTTGACACCAGAGAGCATTCTGTAATAGGAAAATTTGACTAATTGGAATTCAGCAAAGTTAAGTTTTTGTAACTTGAATGACTCTGTTATGAATATAAAATAATAAACTACAAAGTGAGAGAATATATTAGCAAACTACATATCCAACAACTGGCATCTAGACTATAAAATTTCTCAAAACACGAAAGTTCAAATCAAAAATTCAATTTGGAAATAGATAAAAAAGACATGGAGAGACATTTCAAGGGAAAAAATGTACAGATTTCATATATAGGTAAGAAGTTACACCGATAATCATATAAAAATGTATTCAGTCTGGGTGTTGTAGCTTATGCCTATAATCCCTGCATTTTGTGAGGTCAAGGAAGGAGGATTGCTCAAGTCCAGGAGTTTATGACCGGGAGGGGCAACAAAGGGAGATTCCATCTCTACAAAAATAATTATTTAGCCATGCATGATGGCAGTTGCCTGTAGTCCTAGCAACTCAGGAGGCTGAGGCAGGGGGATCGCTTGAGCCCAAGAGTTCAAGGCTGCAGTGAGCTGTGACATGATAGTTTTCTGCAGCCTAGGCAAAAGGGTGACACCCTATCTTGAAAAAAAATTTTTTTCAACATTGTTAGCCATTAGAGATTTGCATATTAAGACTATAATGTGGTATCACTACATTCCTATTACAATGATTCAAAATAAAGTAGTGACAACACTAAATGCTGCCCTTGATGTGAAGAAGCCAGATCACCTATGCATTGCTGGTGGGAATATAAAATGATAGAGCTACTCTGGAAAATAGCTTGGCAGTCTCTTAAAAATGTAAACATGCAACTACCATATGATCCACCAATTACATTCCTGGGCATTTGTTCTAGAGAGTTGAAAGTGTATACTCACACTAAAACCTGTATACAAATGAGTACAGTAATTTTGTTCATAACAACTGCAAACAAAACAATACAGATGTCCTTCAAGAAATGAGTGGTTAAACACCTATGCCAGGTAACAACCTGGATTAACCTGTAGAGTGTTATGTTGAGTGAAAAGAGCCAGTCCCAAAATATTACACACTGTTTGACATGGCATATATAGAAATAGAGAAGAGATGAATGGTTTCCAGGGAGCTAAAGTAAGATTTTTTAAAAAGGCAATATGAAAAATCCTGTGATGATGGGAATGTCCTGTATCTTGACTATATCAGTATCAATATTCTGGTCGTGACAGACACAGTGGCTTACCCCTGTAATCCCAGCACTTTGGGAGGCTGAGCTCGGCAGATCACTTGATGCCAAGGGTTCAAGATCATCCTGGATAACAAAACAAAACCCCTGTCTCTAATAAAAATACAAAATATTAGGTGGGTCTGGTGGCTTGCGCCTGTAATCCTTGCTACTTAGGAGGCTGAGGCAGGAGAATTGCTTGAGCCCTTGAGGGGGAGGTTGTAGTGAGCTGAGCTCATGCTACTGCACTTCAGCCTGGGCAACAGAGCAAGACTGTCTAAAAGAAAAAAAGTCTTGCTGTGATCTTGTACCATAGCTTTTCAATTTACCATTGAAAGAGACTGAGTTAAATGTACACAATATGTCTCTCCATTAATTCTGACAACTCTGTGAATACATAATTATCTCAAAATAAAAAGCATAACGTAAAAAAAGATACAATTATCTCAAAATTATTAGTGACATTGATCACTACAATTCGCCAATGTATATATTTAAGAATATATATGGTTATGAACCTGAATAAAATATAAATTATTTTCAAAAGAAGATCAATAAAATATAATAATTAATAATGTGAAAGTAATTCTATGAATCTAATTTATTCATGAACATGATTTGTGGCCATAATGATGATAGAAGAACATAGAATATTCTGAATTCCTTATTTCCATTAGGTAAGACACAGTAGGAAACCCTTGCTCCTATTTTGAGGATATGATTGTAAAAAATATAATGTTAAAAATCTTAACAGTATTCACTGATTGAATTAAAAGCAAGACATATGCATATTAAAATATGAAAGATACTCAGAGAAAACAAACCACATAGAAAAAAGTATATTTTCAGTAAGAATCAAATGTAAAATAAAAAATTTTTTGTAGTAGTTAAGCTATATAATATATCGTGTATTAGACTCTGTTTCAAACGCTTAACATATACTAATTTGTTTAAACCTTACAATATCCATATGACATAGACATTGTTACTATCTTTGTTGTTACTGTCACACACTTGCACAAGATCACACGCTAATGTTATAGGGGAAATTTGAATCTAAACAGCTCATACTCTTCTACTGCTTCTCTATTAAACAGCAGGATGGCTGACATTAGACTAAACACTTTATATCGATTACAATAAAAATGTCAATGCTCTTCCAATTAAATTAAAGCCTCTTAGTTCTAATTACAAAACAAAACAAATGCTAGTTTGGAAGACACATAAATTATAAATGTGAAAAATCAGAACCAAATTGAATCAGGCAATACTACAATAGATGCATTAGGCAAAAATTACTCAAAACATAAACAAATTGAATCAGGCAATACTACAATAGATGCATTAGGCAAAAATTACTCAAAACAAATAATAAAGAAGATTGTTATTTGAAACAAATAATAAAGAAGATTGTTGCAATTCTCACCTCTGATAAAATAGACATTAAAGCAACAAAGATCAAAAGAGGCAAAGAAGGACATTGCATAATGGTAAAAGGATCAAGGCAACAAGAAGAGCTAACGATCCTAAATATATATGCACCCAATACAGGAACACCCAGATACATAAGACTTATAAAGAGACAGACTCACACACAGTAATAATGGGAGACTTCAACATCAGTATTAGACAGATCAACGAGACAGAAAATTAACAAGGATATCCAGGACTTGAACTCAGATCTGGAACAAGTAAACTTAATAAACATTTATAGAGCTCTCCACTTCAAATGCTCAAAATATACACTCTCATCAGTACCACATCACACCTATTCACAGGTTTAAATGAAATATTGGTTGGCTGCTTGTTATTTTCTTCCCTCATTTTTTCCTGTCTCCATTATTAAGCACAATTATTGGCATAAAAGAGGTTTTCAATACATCATTTTTTAGACTGCATTCTAGCCTGGGCAATAAAGCAATACTCTCGTTCTCTCTCCCTCTTCCTCTTCCTCTTTCTTCCTCTCCTTCATTCTTTTTTTTCTTTCCTTCTTTTCTTTTTTTCCTTAAAAAAAAAAGAAAAAAGAGAAAACATTTAACATTTCTTACAACCATTCAGAACATTATAACAGTTCAAATTATATTTGAGTATCACATATATGGCTCCTTATGTTAAAAAAAAAAAAAAAGAAGATTGTTATTAATACTTTATAATAATAAAGGGTAAAAATCACAACAGAGAAAGAATTGTTGGAGACTTTTCCAGTAGTTATTTTTTAAGTATTTTATCATAAAGTTTAATTATGATTCAGAAAAAATTGAGTGAATAACTTTCTCTGAAAAATCTCGGCTCACTGCAGCCTCCAACTCTCCAGTTCAAGCAATTCTTGCATCTCAGACTCCCGAGTTGCTGGACTACAGGTGTGTGCCACCACACTTAGCTAATTTTTCTATTTTTCATAGAGACAGAGTTTCACCATATTGTCCAGGCTGGTCTCAAACTCCTGTTCCCACGTGATTCACCCACCTCGGCCTCCCAAAGTGCTGGGATTACAGGCGTGAGCCACCATACCGACCTACACTCACTTTTAAAGACTGTACATCAACCCCCCCAACACAAATCTAGCATGGAAAACAGTTAAACTCCATTAATGAATCTGCCGAACGGAGTATAAGTAGCTAATGTGCATATCTCATTGTTATGCCGTGGTGTGCTCAGGCACTTGCTCCTCACTGGCTCCTTCTTAACTTCCATAGAATATCTTTAAATCCAAGTCCGAGAACCCTAAAGAGAATTTATTCCTATACAGAGTTTCAGGAGAAACTTTTGATCTACATTTCTGTATTTCCCATACTCCATTCAACCAGTCTCCTTAATTATGTGCATTTGGTTTGTTTTCAGAGTTTTGCATCTAAAAATAATAATGTATTGAGTAACTCTGAAAACCTATCATTTTGTATTTTTGCCAAGATATTTTTAATATTCATCTCGTTCAATTTTTTGGAATTTGGAAGGTGGTATTAGGAAATGAGAGTAAGTTACAATGGAAATTAAGACAATTGGTTTTGTTTGTTTTAAAATTCCTAAGTGTATACTTCCTTTGCCTTTTCTGTTATGGCCTGGGTAATAAGGGGTTACAAGGAAAGAAAGAAAGAGAGTGAAAGAAAAAAGTGAAAGAGAAAGCAAAAGAGGAAGAAGGAAAAAAGAAGGAAAAGGAAGGAAGGGAGGAAAAGAATGAAGGAAAAAAATCATTTTTCCGTTTAGAAGCCTGTGAAAGGGCATAATAACAATATGAACTGATTATCACCCGTGACACAGACTAGCTGGCTACTTATTAAAATTTAATTTTTCTTTTTACTGGATAAAACAATTAAACTACATTTCTCAACCTCCTCTTTTGCCCAAGTGGTATCTACTGGAGTGAATGAAAGTGTTATGTGCTACTTGAAGGCTTGTTTTATAAAATCCTCTCATGTGTGATATCTATTTATTCTCCACTTGAGAAGTTCTCAAACTGTGGTCCCCAGATGAGCAGTAGCATCACTTGGGACACTGCTAGAAATGTAAATTCCTGGGCTCCACTCCAGATCCATTGAATCAAAACTTTCAGAGTAGGAATTTTTTTTTATCATGCCCTCTGGGTGATTATGGTACACACTAGTTTAAGAATACTGCTTTATTCATTGGTTAAATGCAATATCTCTGAGGCCCTAAAGAAAGAGCCACATTGTGGAAGGTATCTGGATTTCTGAATGCTATGTAGTAGATTATGGCTCTAATCAGAAACATTTTTTTATGGGTTGTTAACCTTAACAAGAGGGAATGTGTCACTTTTAACAAAAAGACATTTGTAACAATAGGAATAGATGAGTGACATCCTCCGCCTTTGATGGGCTCAACTAACTCTCAATGTCTGTCAACAGTGCTCCTTTTGACATCACATTATAGTTTTTGGTGGGAATAGGTGAACAGCCATCTCCAAATGTATAATAAAGGAATAAAGAGACTAAATCTCTGAATATTATTTGACAATGAATTTAACAGCACAGGATTTTAGTGATTCTAACCATTTCTTTGATAACTTTATTCATTTTTCTTTTATTAAAATGTGTTTATGGAAAGCTCTTCTTTGTCAATCCAAGCAGATGATACAATACTTCTCTTATTACTAGAGAGAGATAACAATGTCAGCTTTTCACAGAACTTTGAGTAGAATGCTGATGAACCTTTTAAAACATTGATTGCCATTAAGAGAGTGTCTGATGATATAAACGTAAAAAGATTTAATAAAAAGAAGAGGAGGAGATAGTGAAACAATACAGGTCCTTATCTTTTCCTGAAATATACTTTGGATCACAGCCTAGGTATGTTTCTTTGCTTATAAAGACTAACGTATGTTATAAATAGTTAGATAGACATGCCATCTAAAATATTTGCCGAAGCAGATACCAGGCTTTGTTAGGTGCATGTACATTTTTTTATTCCCTGCTGGAAATTGTTAGTTATTTTCAACTTGGCTATCCCACAAAATACTATAATATGTGTATTTTCTTTTTTATAGCAGGCTCCCATATGTCACCAAGACAGGAAATTCTGTACAGGACTGATTATCATGGATAATTAAGTATTGGATTCAAATTACATTTGGTTCAGTAATTATCTTGCTCCTGGGACTTTTGGTAGAATACGACACTCACATAGATAACAGCTATTTCACAGAACTTGGTGAATTTAGTCTTATTTCGAATGATGTAGTAATCACTTACAATCAGTGACCCAAGAAAATTCTGTCTTATTTGAGCTAAGTGTAATGAAACATACCACCTTTCACTTAAAAGTAATTATCATTAATCTTTTTATTCAAAGTAAAAGGAGAAATGCCATTGCCATAAAGTTGAGAACATTTAAAATAAAAATGAACAATTGAACTGTATTGAACAAAGAACTGTTGAATGCTCATTTCGAGGTATATCATTTGACTTGGCTGCCAGGAAATAATCGTTAAGAAGTAATAAGTTACAATTAGCTTGTTAATTCAAGAAGCCCTAATATTCTCTGCTCTGATTTACATAATTATATTAAGTAAAACCACATCTATGAAGCACTAACAGCTCTAAATACCTAATATGATTATTTAAAAATTCTCCTGAAACATCTCCATCTTTCAAAATTGAAGACAAATATCTTAATAATGGAATGTAAAAGGGCTATATTCTTGATACTCAACAAAGACCAAATTAGAAAAAAAAAAACTGCTAAGGGAAGAAAGTCCAAACACCTTTATTTTAAACATCACCATCTTTAAAATGGAAAAAAAAAAATGAACACATTTTTTCCTGAGGCTAGTTTAAGAAAATAGTACTTTAAACATGAGTTTTCAAAAAATATATATAAATGTTCTTTTTCGATATGTGTAAACACAATGAACACGGCAGTTTTCTTGAATTTGAGTCAGATAAAACCCAGTAGGAAAATCTTTCTTCATTTGAAGTTTAACACTTGTCTAGTGTCCTCTGCAGACAACTTTTCCATATAAGATTGAATTTGGAAACAAGTGTCTTTATTTGAAAAGATTCCCTTTTTTTCAAACTCTTTGTCTTCTAAATGCCCCATGAAGCTTAGAAAATATTATAATATGCTTAGATATTTCACTAAATTGAAAACAAGCCAAAATCTTTCAGTGTCTTCATTTCTAAAGAATTTGTTTGCTTGCTTGCTTGCTTTTCTTGGTTTCCTAAACCAAACCAAGACCTTCAGATTAGGTCTTGATTTCATTATATTTAAATTTTCCTGGAAATTATTAAATTGTAAGTGATCATTTGTAAAGTTTTGCAAATTGATTGTCTATAATCGTATATCGCATCAGAAAATAATACACAGGACAATTGACAACCCCTTAATTATTTTCTCTTCTAAATGCTCTACATTTCATGGAAATATGTGAATAAGAGTTAATAATTAAGCAAAATTAAAATTTAATTAATTTGAATTTAAAAGCTTGCATTATGTGTTCTTACAAGTAGGATCTAAAAGAAATATGTAGTACTCCAAAATGGAAAAATTGCTAATTGAAATAAATTTAATAGAAAACAGTGGAAGAAGTAAGGAACAGTAAGAGGGGAAATCCTATAAAACTATACAGAGGAAAAAACCTCAGGAATAGTCAAATAAAAGAGGAAACAGTACATGAGTAGTATCATTTGGGACAACTTTTTCTCATTTGTTGATTATTGTGGAACTCCTCCCATTTATGTCATGAATTTTGCTTTATGTATGTCTTTACATTGCAACAGCGCTGAGTACACAGATTTTGAAGTAGCATTTTAAAAAATAACAATTCCTTACATTTTCTGTAGAAAGTTACATTAAACTAAGTCCTTTTATATGCATTACTTCATTTAATCCCCGTAAAGCCAAGATGCCTGAGAAAATGATTGTCTTTCATTTGAATTATTATCATTGTTTTAAAATTTATATTCAGTTTTCATGCTGAATGATGGGATGACTGCTTAGTCTCCTCTAACAACTGAGATCTTATCAACAACAAATCCAAAATGATGTGTAGTATGGATACTTTTCTGTAGCTTCTTCTTCTAATCTTATATTTCTAATTTAATCTCACGTGTATATAGCTAAAAAAGAAACTAAGTGATTTCATCAAGTGTTGTAATGATCTCTGGACTACAAAGTAGGAGATTAAGATTATCCTTCCAGATCTTTTAAAATCTAATTTGAAAACCTCAAATAACTCATTTATTTTATACTTTCTATGTGCTTATTTTCTCCCTTACTTGATAAATGATTTATTACTGAGTTTCTTTAAGTTTCAAAAACCTATGACTTAAAAACTACCTTTGTGTCCTTTAAATATGTGTTACTTTATCAAAGTGAACAACTATTAAGCTACTGCTAAAGACATATGCTATAAAAATTAGAATTGTGAACTTTTATCTGTGCATATGGAAAATAAATAACAGAGGTAAGAGCCTGACAGTAATTGAGTCTAATGTAACCCATAATTATATCTTATTTGGCTTACAGATATTTAAGAAGCAATTTTACTTAATTGCCAACATTTCAAAGCTCTGAGATTTGACATTTAAAAATGTTTAGATTTAATATTTCTCATGAAAATTTAGGAAGCTTAGTTAATATCTGCTGAAGTATATTAATTACTCTACTTAAGGAGAAGCATATACTATCCAAGTTGCCACAGTTCCCATCATGCCTTATTGTTAGCCCCCAAACCCCCTATTCATTTATATTATCTGTCAGTCCCTTACAAAGAGTAGGTTTCTCAACCAACCATACATTTTAGAAAATAGGTGGCCTCCAATCTAGATGATTAGGTTTGAGAACCAAATATCCTATTTAGAAAATAAGGCTCCCATATTTGTCTATTTTAGCTTTTGTTACAACTAAAGAGCTTCTGTACAGCAAAAGAAACTGTCATCAGAATGAATAGGCATGTTCTACACATGTATTCTGTGTCTTTTTTAGAAGTAATTTTAAAAAAGAAAATAAGACTTCCCTAATCAGATGCAGTAGATTTTTCAAGATATTTTTGAGAATTAAGAGAGCTGATATTGGCCATTTGACAAACATATTACTACCTACATATGAGCATGACTCTAAGGCAAAATTGTTGTAAAGTATAGAATACTGTATAATTTTAGAAAGATTTTCATTTCCTATATAGAAACCAGTCAATGAGTATCCCCTGAAAACAGAAAATTTCTAAGTGAACATTTCAAAGGGTTTATGTAGCAAAAGAAACATGAGAATTTCAGAGATCTTAATGTTTCTCTCTTAAATTCTGTTTTGTAATCAGCAAAGAGGATTGACACAATTAGGTAACTCAGTGGTGGCTAAACTAAAAGTATAAGCATATTTGTGCTAAAATTGTAGCATTTTTAAAGGTATCTTAAAAATATTAAAAGAATTAAGATTATATAATCATAATTTATTCACACATCCATTATTATTTCATTTATTTTTACAATGGTTTTATGTTCAACTCCCAGGAGTAAGTTGAACTTGTATCTCTGCTAGAGATACAAGAATGTGAAATTGTCTCTCCTCAAATGCAAAAGTTTCTGATAATCTTTAAGAAAAAAAAAATTTAAATTGAGAAAATTAAGTTTTTAAATGTAAAACGAGACTATATTAATTCATTCTC
This sequence comes from Cebus imitator, assembly GCF_001604975.1. Lineage (NCBI taxonomy): Eukaryota > Metazoa > Chordata > Mammalia > Primates > Cebidae > Cebus > Cebus imitator. Next base: position 36,449 of record NW_016107527.1, read on the forward strand.
ATGTTGCTATAAAGAACTGCCTGAGACTGGGTAGTTTATAAAGAAAAGGGGTTTCATTGATTCACAGTTCCCAAGGCTGAGGAGGTCTCAGGAAACTTACAATCATGGTGGAAGAGGAAACAAACACATCCTTCTTCACACACTGGCAGAAGAGAGAAGTACCCAACAAAGGAGGAAAGTCTCCTCATAAACCATCAGATCTCAAGAGAATTCACTCACTGTTGCAAGAACAGCATGTAGGTAACTGCCCCCATGATTCAATTACCTCCCACTGGGTTCCTCCTACAACACGTGGGGATTATGAGAACTACCATTCAAGATGAGATTTGGGTGAGGACACAGACAGACCATATCAGATATTTATAGAAGCCAATGCCTGCACCTACGGAAACCTTTATTTTGTATTTTTATAAATACCAAAAATAAAACTAGATATTGCACACTTAGTCAATACATCATCAAAGACATCTTACATCTTTTATTATTATAACTAGGCACTGTGCAATTATTTTCCAAGTGTTATCAATCATCAATTAGAAAATTTCAGCATGCCTTTTTCATGGCTTTAATTAAGACACTAGCAAATTACTTATATATTTAGCAATCAATTGGCACATGAAAAATGTTTTTAAGATATTTTTCTGTGTTTGGTTTCTCATCACATATTTTTTTTACTTCAGTTATTATGGCACTGTACTTTGAGTCAGATTTGGAATTATTTGGATGACTGGCTTAAAGCAGAGACAGTAAGCAATCCACTGTCTGTGAAAACATTTAGATCTGTGGATAAGAAAAAAAAGAAAAGGAAAATAAACTACACAAAAGCACAAGTAGTAGACCCCTTTCTACATTTCTCACCAACCTTCCTCCTTTACAAATAAAGCTTCATTAGAATAGTTAGCTTTTCTTTCTCTCATCTTCCAATATATTTCCCAAGTTTTAACTGAAAAACTGCTGTTCGTGTATTATGTTTTTTCTTCCATCATTATCCCAAGACCCAGTCCCTGATATTATAAATTGTTTCCAGAAGAGAAACATACATTATTGGACCCAATTTTCTTATGGTTGCCAAAATATTATGTATCAATTAACGCACAAATCCTAGAATTATGGAACTTTGAGGTAAAATACCCACCCTGAGAATTTTATACTTAGCAGAAGTAGGTGACTAATATTTAACAATAAAATATTCCATAAATGAAAACAAGTGACAGACTGATGTGTATCTGGCCATATTTGTGTCACTGTCTTTAACTGGCATATAGGGATATGGCTGTACAGATATGTAAGGATAAAATTTACTTTTATATATTAAACTTCTATCCCATGACATTGCTGCATTTATTTTTAGATTTGTAATTGAAATAAATTATGCATATTAAATTGTAAAATTTGATATTTTGGCATCTGTGTACACTACTGAAACCATCACCACAAAGAAAAGAAACATGTTCATTGCACCAAAAAAGTTTTCTCATATACCTTGTAATCCCTCATTCTACCTCCCAGATTCCTCCCTCATATCCAAGCAACAAATTGCATTTTCTAAGATTCTATTTAAATAAAATTTTATATATGTACTGTTCTGTACATTATTATAACCTTTTTAACTTATAATAATGTTTTTAATATTTATCAATGTTTTAGCATAGTATTTATTATTGTATTTTATTCTTGAATAATATTGAATTGTATGGATATAACACAATTTGTTTTTTCATTAATCTCTTGATAAATATATACTCTTGGTATATATTCCATTTATATCTTGGTAAATATTTGGTTAAAAAAATTGATTAGTTTTTCCTCCAGTTTTTGGCTATTATAAATAAAGGTTCTATAAACATACATTTACAAGTCTTTTAATGGACACAGTCTTCCATTTCTTTTAAATACTGAATGGTCAAATGGTTGGGTCATATAGCAGATGAAGATTTAATGTGATTACACAATTTCACTTCCTGATTTACTGTGAATAAGAATTCCAGCTGTTTTACATTCATGACCTATGCTTGATATGGTAAATATTTTAATTTTAGCTATTCTAGGTTTATAAAACACTAAGTTTCTAGTGTGGCATTATTGTGGCTTAAAATTTACTCAGTGATTATATTGAGAATCACTTCCTGTCTTTGTCATCTTTAACTTCTTTGGTAAGTGTTTGTTCAAATTTTTACCCGTTCCTTAATTGATTATTTTCTTATTCAGTTTTAAGTGGTCTTTGTAAATTCTGATTTAAAGACTTATCACATATGTGTTTTTCAAACTTTTTTTTTTCAGTCAGTGGCTTGTCTTTTAACAGCATCTTTTAAAGAGTAGATTCTTCTAACATTAACTCACTAAGACTGGCAGCATTTCAATACTAAAACAAACACATTACACAAATAAAGATAGGCCAATATCACTCATGGTCACAGATGGAAAAGTCTCTAACAAAAGTATTAGCAATAAAATTCACATATATAAAAAAGAAAATATACCATTACCAAATGGAGTTTATATTAGAAATGAAAGGAGTCCTTGGTTGACTAGTATTCCCCCCAAATTCCTGTATACATAAAGCTTCAGAATGTGACCTTGTTTGGAAAGAGGGTCTTTGAAGATCTAATTAGTTAAATTAGGATTAGGTCATACTGGTTTTGATTGGGTGCAGAATTCAGTGACTGGTGTCCTTAAAAGAAGGATATGCAGAGATGCAGACACAAGTCAATGAAATGTGGCCATGTAAACACAGAGGCAGAAATTGGAGTGGTACTACTTGCTGTAAAAGAAGGGACACCAATTATTTCCAAGCAGCTACACAAGCTAAAAAAAAAAAAAAAAAAGGCAAACACCCTTCCATAGAACCTTTAAAGGGAGAATGACCTTACTGGTAATTTAATATTGAACTTTTAGCCTGAGAATTGTGCTAGAATTTCTGTTGTTTTAAACAACCCAGTTTGTAGTAGTTTGTTATAGTAGCCCAAGGAAACTAAGATATAAAGATAATTCAACATTTGAAAATCAATGTGATTTATCATATTCACAAGTGAATAATTAAAGCTATATAATTATCTCAATATGTGCAGAAAAGGCATTTGACAAATTTGTGATTAAAAATTCTCAGGAAACTAGAAAAAGATGGGTACTTTATTTTTCTATAGTGGGATCTTTAAAAACCTACAGATAACATCATAATTAATTGTTAAAGGCTGAGGGCTTTCAGCCCCATCTCTGCCATCCAAAGAACACTAACCAGGCAAGGATGACCTTTCTTATCACTTGCTATAATTTGAATGTTTGCCCTCTCCAAATCTCATGTCGAAAGTTGATCTCAATTGTTTCATGTACAGCCTACTGGGAGGTGTTTGGGTTATGGAGGTGGATTCTTCAAGAATAGATTTATTTCCTTCCTGGGTGAGTTCTTGCTCTATTAGTTTGTGCTTGAGCTGAGTGAGTTCTTGTTCTATTAGTTTTTGCATGAGATGAGTGAGTTCTTGCTCTATTAGTTTTTCCTTGAGCTGGTTGTTAATAAGAGCCTATCACATCTCCTCTCTGTCTCTTGCTTCCTCTTTCACTATGTGGTATCTGCAAATACCAGCTCCCTTTTGTCTTTTTCCATGAGTGGAAGCAGCCTAAGGCTCTTGCCGGAAGGTGAGCTAATGCCACTGCCATGCTTCCTGTGGCCTGTAGAACTATGAGCCAAGTAAACCTCTTTTCTACATAAATTAGCCAGCCTCAGGTATTCTTTTATAGCAACACAAAATGCATTCAGATATTACTCTTATTCAACATCATTCTGGAAATTCTAGCCAGTGCAAAAGGCAAGAAAAAATAATAAAAGGCATACATATTAGATATTAAAAAAATAAGAAGGAGGAGAAGGAATATGGTGGAGTAGAGCTCTCTAGCCATCATCTACCCACAGAAACATCAATTTTTAACAACTCTACACATAATAAAATACCTTCACAAAAGCTAAGGAAACCAATTGAGCTATCACATACCTGGTTTTAGCACAGTAATTTAAAAAAGATAAATTGAGGAAGGTAGCAAGGACAGTTTTACATTACCCATGGCAATGTTACCTTCCACAACTCCAGGTAGCACAACACATATAGAACTACCGTCTGCTCAGGGTAAAAGAGGGAAGTGAGCATAGAACTTTTCCTTGAACCTTAACACTGGGTCCACCTCAGTAAAACTACGTTCTGGGCAGAGGCCCGTGAACTCATATTCTAGGCCAGTACCCATGGACTGAACTGCTAGACCTTCTCTGGCTCCAGGCATATTCACATAGCCCCAGGGTCAGACTTGTGTGACAGGATTGATGTCTACTAGGCTGACTTCAGCAGCACTGCATGCCAAGTAGCCCTCAGCCTCAGACAGGACACTGTGGCTCCAGGCATCTGACCAGCCTTAGCATCACATCTGCCATAAAAGGCCCTAGCTTTCTTGCAATGCTGCCCCAGGACTTGGTGGTTTTATTGCCAAATTCTACCAAACATTTAAAAGAACTCATACCAATTCTTTTCAGCTCTTCAAAATTGAAGAGAAGGGAATACTTTCAAACTCATTTCACAAGGCCAGCGTAACACGGATAGCAAAGCTAGAAAAAGATGCTACAAAAAAAGAAAACTGCAGGCCAGTGTCTCTGATAAACTTAGATATGAACATCCTCAATGAACTATTAGCAAACTGAATGTAATGAAACATTAAAAAGATAATTCTAAATTTAAAAAAAGATAATTCACCACAATCAAATGGGATTCATCTCAGGAATGTAAGAATGGATAACTCAACATAGGTTAATCAGATTTCATACATCACATTAACAGAATGAAGGATATAAACTGTATAATCATTTCCATAGACGCAGAAAAAAAAAGCATTTGAAAAAATTCAACATTCTTTCATGATAAAAACTCTCAATGACTTAATTACACAAGAAATGCATCTTCATAAATTAGGGCCATATCTGACAAACCCACAACTCAGTGAAAGTTAAACAATTTCACTCTAATATCTGAAACAAGACATGGATGCCTAACATCTCTTTTATTTATTAAAATACTGGAGGTGCTAGCCAGGGCAGTAAGGTAAAGGAAAGAAAAGAAATCCAAACTGAAAAGGAAGAAGTTAAATTACTCTTATATTCAGACAACATGATTAAACATGTAAAAAATCTCTTAAGACTCTGCTAAGGACCTGTTAGAACTAATAAATGAATTTAAAGTTGCAGGATATAAAATCAACATAAAAAAGCTAGTGTTTTTATACACAAACAACAAAGTATCATGTAAAAATAATTTCATCTGCCATAGCTACAAAAATAATTAAATACTTAACAAATTTAACCAAGGAGGTAAAAGATTACTACAATGAAATCTATAAAATATTGATGAAAAAAATTGAGAAAAACACAAATAAACATATAATTTTCTATTAAATAAGATATCTTGTGTTCATGGATTAGAATAATAAATATTGTTAAAATATCCGTATTACCCAAAGCTATCTGCAGATTCAACAGTCTCTGTTAAAATGCCAATGACATTTTTCACAGAAATAGAGCTCACAATCCTGAAATTCATATGGAGTCACAAAAGACCCCAGATAGCCAAAGTAATTTTGATCTAAAAGAACACAGCTGGAGGCATCACACTACCTGACTTCAAAACACACTACAAAACAAAACAGCATGATATTGGCATAAAATCAGACACATAGGCCAATAAGACAGAAAAGACAGCCAGAAATAATTTAAGTGCTTACATTCAACTGATTTTCAACCAAAAATCAAGAACACAAAATAGAGAAAGAATGGTCTTTTAAATAAACGGTGTTGGAAACACACTATCCAAATGTGGAATAATGAAATTAGACATTTATCTCATTCCATAAATAAAAATTTACTCAAAATGTAGTAAAGGCTGAAATGGAAGACCCAAAACTATGAAACCACTAGAAGAAAACAGAGGAGAAATGTTCCATAACATTGATCTGGGAAATAACTTTTTGGAAATAACCCAAAAGCTCAGGGAACAAAAGCAGAAATAGACAAATAGGATCAAACTAAAAAGCTCCTGCACAGAAAAGAAGAAAATTCATCAGAATGAAGGGGCAATCTATAGAATTGGAAATATTTTTGCAAACTATATATCTGATAAGGGGTTAATATTCAAAACCTGTAAGAAATTCAAACTACCCAATGGTAAGAATACAGACAGCCTAATTAAAACATGAGCAAAGGACTTCAATAGAATTTTTTTAAAAGAATATGTACAAATGGCCAATAGTCATATGAAAAAAAAATCTTTACTAATCATCAGGAAAATTTAAACTAAAACAACAGTGAGATATTACCTCACATCTTTTAAAATGATTATTAGAAAAAAGTTAGATAACAAGTGTTGTCACGGAAGTAGAAAAAAGGTAACCTCTGGACATCATTTGTTGGAATGTGAATTAATATAGCCATTATGATAAATAGTATAAGTGTCCCTCAAAAATTAAAACTAGAACTATGACATGATCCAGCAATGCCAATACTGGGTATATATTCAAAGGATATGAAGTCAGTGTATTGAAGACTTATCTGCAGCCCCATCTTCATTGCAGCACTGTTCACAATGGTAGAGATATGGAATCAACCTAAATGTCCATCAATATATGAATATAGAAAACATGCTATATATACACAATGAAATATTATTCAGCCATAAAAAGGAGGAAATCCTGTTATTTCCACCAATATAAATGAACCTGGAAAACATTGTATTAAGTAACATAAGTCAGGCAGAAAAAGACCACAGGATCTCATTCATATGCGGTATCTAAAAAGTTGATATTAAAGAAGTAGAGGATAGAGTGGTAGTTATCAGGGGCTACAGAAAAGGGAAGAGGTCAGAAGATGTTGGTGAACGGATATAAACTTTCAATTGGAATAAGTCCAAGAGGTCTATCATGCAGTGTGGTGACTGTATTTAATGATATATTGTATTCCTGAAAAATGCTAGGAGAATAGATGTAAAGTGTTCTCACCACAAAAATGGCAAATGTGTAAGATAAACCATATGTCACTCAGCAAGATTTAATCATTCTGGCATATATATATGTGTATATTTTTTTTCCAAAAAAATCATGTTGTGGCTGGTAAATATATATAACTTTGTCAGTGTAAAAAATAAAAGTCAAAGTTTAGAAGTAAAACCATCTCTTTTCACAGAAGATTTGCACATCTATATAGAAAATTTCAAAAAATTTACAAAAAACTCAAAATGCTCATCATCACTGATCACTAGACAAATGCAAATCAAAACCACATTGAGATACCATCTCACGCCAGTTAGAATGGTGATCATTAAAAAATCTGGAGACAACAGATGCTAGAGAGGATGTGGAGAAGTAGGAACATTTTTACACTTTTTGGTGGGAGTGGAAATTAGTGCAACCATTGTGGAAGACAGCATGGCAATTCCTCAAGGACCTAGAAATCGAAATTCCATTAGACCCAGCAATCCCATTAATGGGTATATAACCAAAGAATGATAAATTGTTCTATTATAAAGACACATGCACACGTATGTTCATTGCGGCACTGTTTACAATAGCAAAGACCTGGAACCAACCCAAATATCCATCAACGATAGACTGGATAAGAAAATGTGGCACATATACACCATGGAATACTATGCAGTAATAAAAAAAGATGAGTTCGTGTCCTTCATAGGGGCACAGATGAATCTGGAAACCACCATTCTCAGCAAACTGACACAAGAACAGAAAACCAAACACAACATGTTATCACTCATAGGCAGGTTTTGAACAATTAGAACACGTGGACACAGGGAGGGGAGCATTACACACTGTGGTCATTTGGGGGTGGGTAGGGGAGGGACAGCAGGTGGTAGGGAGGGTGGGGAGGGATAACAAGGGGAGAAATACCAGATATAGATGATGAGGGGATGAAGGCAGCAAACCACCTTGCCATGTGTGCACTTGTGCAACAATCCTTCATGATCTGCACATGTACCTCAGAACCTAAAGTACAATTTAAAAAAAGGAAAAAGACGAAAGCCTCAATTTTTAAAAGTATATGGCAAATAATATGAATAATTCACATAAGAAAAAAGTTGAATGGCTAACACATGCATAAAAAATCTTCTGTTTTGCTTAGAATTAGATAAATGTAAGTTAAAAGAAAATTCCATTTCACACGCACCAAATTGACCATTTTTTATAATATGAAATTATTTTGTGTTACAGATAATATGAATCAAACAGGGCTCTCATGTGTAAATAGCTAGAGTATAAACAGGTGGTACTGATAAGTAAGGACCTATATAATACATATCTGATAAAATGAGTATGCATATGTTTCAATGCAGTAATTCAAAGATTTGATAAATACTTTTAACCCCTGGAAACCTAGCAGAGTAGGAAGTCTGGGAAATAAATATCATGGGCCTCTGTTTCTGTTTTCCTTTTTTCCCACTATCTAAGGGTCTCCAAGAAAATCTCCAATGTAATTCCTGTAGACCAGCCTTCCATGGGACAGAACAAGGGAGAAGAATAAATAGAGAAAGGAGCTGTTGTGTAAATGCTAGATAACTACCCAGTTTTTAATTTTATTCTTCATTATGCAAACAACATTGCAATAGCACTCTTGTTTATTTCCATATAATATATTGGTACTTTCATATTGCATGATGTATTGGGATTGAGGAGTCAGATGTATTCTGTCTCTCTCTTCTTTAAAGAGGTAATTGTGCCACTGCACTTCAGCGTGGGCAAAAGAGGGAGACCCTGTCTCCAAAACAAACAAACAAAAGATAATGTCAGGTTTCTTACCCTAAAATATAGCAGTTAATAGTCTGTTAAGAAATTTATGAGAATATTTGTGATATTTTAAATTATTTCAATAACTTTTTTAAAATTTGTGGGTGATACTGACTGTAGTTTATTGACTATTCACATTTCTTTTATTCACATTTGTAAATGGCCTGCTCAGAGATGATTTTATTTTTAAATTAAATTTTTTGCTTATCATTTGGTAAGTGTGTAGGCATGTTACTGATACTAACACTATTGTTTGCCTTAAAAATTGCACATATTGTCTTCTGGTGTATGGTTTTGCTTTATTTAAACTGATGAATGTATAGAAGAGAAATGTTGAGAAAGGACATCTAATACGAATTTTTTAGGTAATTTTGTTATCTATTGGATTCTAGCTGTAGATGCTCCAGTTGCTGTAATATGGCTCTAGCCTATATTATTTAGTATAATAAACTTTGTGATGTCAGTGAAAGAGATCAATTCAGACTTCATTAGTGTTATGGTCTGATGCCTACAAAAAATAATGTTGGACTTTTGTAGAACCAACTAATGGAAGCGAAAAAGAAGCAATGAAGTTTTCATATATATCAATAGGAAAGCATTCTTAGTATGCCATTATTCATTCTGAGAATATGAATGCCAGAGTGATTTGTTCTATAAATCAGACTTCAGTCTAATTCTTATTTCAAAATGCAACTAATAACTGACAGTTAAATATGGAGGGACATTTTGGATTATGGGTAGGATACCTTCTCTACCATTGTCTTATCTTTAATTTCCACTGAGGTCAACAGGATTTGTTTGTTGATGTGAGGAAAAGAGGAGGAAATGTCTTCACTCACTAAGATTTTCAGAGCTTGATGTTTACTAAATGTATTTTTTTCTCTCTCTCCAGAGTTCAGTCCATTCATAACAAAGTGAAATAGGTTAATTTAAAATGAAATCCTGTTGAAAAAGTCAAAAGTAATGAATAGATGTAAATATAAGTTTGTAAGAGTTAATATACTTCTTGAGACTGATATGTTTGCTTTTGAGATTCATGATAACCAGAGCAAATCAGAAAATATAATGATATTAATCGCTCTTTATTTTGGAAAGGAAGGAACTAAGCACTTATTCTGCTAAGAATTTTCCTATAAAAGAATTCTAAATAAGTTTGAGATGGACTTCCGTTTTTCAGCAGGATTGAACCTTTAGCATTAGTCTTTAAAAATCATTCCTATGTTTATTCTATGGCTCAGTAAAATTATGGAATTATTTAAACATTTCAAAAGGCCATCTTCTGTTTATCACAGAAGTGTTTATTAAGATGCCTTTGGTGTTTTTGTGGGTTCCTTTTAAGCTACTTCAGTAATATTGGGAAGAAGACAGGGTTAAGGACTTTCTGGAATGCTTTGTTTCTATGTTCATCCAGTTGTTCAGAGAACAGCAGAAGCAGAACAAGTATATTCTATAATGATGTAATGCTCCAAATAAAATTTCAAATAAGATGCATTTGTCTTACTGAAAATATGTATGATGCTCTTTTTTTGGACATTTTTTAGCTTTTCAAATTATTTTAATGTTTGCATTTATAGAGATGTATTTGGAAGTGCTAATTGATATTTATTATTAGACAACACAATTAGCAGACAGGAAAGCAGAAAAAATATTACAAAATAATGAATTTTATGCTGAGTTAAATTACATGCAGGAGATGAAATAAAAATAAAAAGGCAGACACATATGGACAAGGTGTAAAGATTAAGCATTAGCCAGAATAAAGGTGCTTATAAGCAGAACATGGAGTATTTGTACACAGTATCAGTTTATTCACTGTATTTGTTGTGTTGCATTGTCTTTGATCATTATTTTCATCATACTCCTTAAAATAAATGTAGACTAGAAAGAGAAGCATAATAAAAATAATCTTATTGTTACTTATTATGTATCAAACAATTTTTTGGTGATTTACCTGCAATTATCATATTTAATCTTCAAAAATCTCCATGAACTCAGTGCTGCTATTATTCTTACTTCATACATAAATACACTTAGACACAGAGAGGTTAAATCACGTACTCAAGATCATACAGATTGTAAAAGGTAAAGCCTGGATTTGCTGTCGCCTGAACCTGGATGCTTATTCACAATACTGTACAGTTTTCTCAAGCATTCCTGGCTGGATATTGTATTCCATTTCAATCACGTTCTCTTATTCAGTACTCATAACTCTGTCAATTGCACACTGTTATTACCATATTATAGAAGAGGAAATTAAATAGGGGTTCTATCTTGCTTGTCATAAACCATGTTAGATAAGCCATAGACGCTATCGAATCATAGAATAACTATAAAAGATATATCTAGTATTCTAGTATTATATATAAAATATGAAGAGAACAAATTTTAAAAAGAAATAAAAAAGGAGAAGGTTGTAACAGGAACTCCACCCACTATTTCTGATTTGGGTTAAGCAACTAAATAGAGAAATTATTGGGCCAAGGCAAGTAGGTTCTTATTTTGAGCTTCCATAGCAATTCTGTATGTATTACAAATATAGCATTTAAACTGAATTGCAGTAATTTATTTATGAGTCTAGTATCTGTTTAAAATAGTGGAAAGGACCATATAAACTGTGAATTCCAGAATGTGCTAAATGTCAAATATACATATGTATTCTATAATACTGTCAATTATAGGATTGACTGAATAAATTAATCAATGACAATGTCTAGATTCAGTAGATCTTTGAGAAGAAAATAGAGGGGAAAAACAGGAATACTCTGTGATGCCTGTGTTGGATATATTAGATTTTTGTGTCAAATTATCAAAGACTGAAAATGGATAAGCTAGTTGGGAGTCTTAATGGGTTCACCCAGACCAAGCCACAGAATTTATGGAAGTATCCAGTAAGGTCTGGTAACAATATGGGTGTATCTTGGGCAATAGAAATTAAAGAAAGTATTGTCTTGCCTCAATCTGAAAGGATTTCATATGGAAAGAAGTGGGTAGAAAAAAGGAAAATATGCAATTCCCATGATTAAAATTAGGATACAGGTTACTAAACCAGATGAAAGAAATATTTGGGGAAACTTTTCCCAAATGAGTCCATACCAAATTAGATAATACCATATAATATGATTACTCTGTGAAAACAGCCTCTAATATAGGCTATGAGGGGATAGTTAAATAGTGAATTGTGGCTAATATGGATTCCAATATCATCTTTGAGCAATGTTTATTTATTTACCCTTCTACTCATTTATCCAAAAAAAATTTAATTGATATATTACTTAGTCTTACATACCATTCAAAATGCTGGAAATAACACACTGAACAAAATAGAAAAAGAATGCCTCATGCTCTTAATTCCAGTGGTATAAATAAAATATTGATATGTCAGATCATGATAGATGATACAGAGAGAAATAAGTAAATGAAGGGCATAGGTAGTATTGGAGAGAAAAAAAGATAATTCTAATATAATGAAGATGTTTAGGGAAGGCTTCAGTGTTAAGACTTGTGTGCAAACCTCAATAAAAAGGGATAACTATCAGTGCAGCTCTCTGGGTCAGCAAATGCAAAAGTCCTGAGGCAGAAACATCGTATCCTGTAGGACAAGAACAGAGACTAAAAATGCTGATGTGGAAAAATCTAGGGGAAAAGAAGTCTGAGATAAAATTGTTAAGAAACTAAAAGCCTAATCTATTCGGGACCTGGGGAACAATGGGTTATGGAATAGGCCTGCATCCCATTCTCTCCCTTTATTCAGAAACATCTGTGGAAAAGTCAAGACGATCAACTAGTTAAATCTGCTTGCAAAGATGCCAATAACAAAACTTTCTGGCAAACAAACTATCTGTATTTGGTAGTGAGAGAGTCCTTGTCTATGGAATGCTTTCAGCAGGATGTACCTGTTATATAAGGAATTGCATAGAATAAACAAACTGGAAATTGGTGATTTATAGGGCATAGTTCTACAAAAAATGTCATGAACTTGAGAAGAATGTAGAGATATTTCATTAACTAAATGAAAGACTGAGCAAAGCTGCATATTTTACTTGGAGATTTCATGTATTTATCTGCACCAGAGAAAAATCTTGATGTAGTGAGAAAGGACATGGGGAGTTGTGCCCTAGATCTTTCCTTGCTTTGCCTGTGCCTCACAATTCCTTTTGTCCTTGAAAGTACTAGTAAAATTTGATACTAAGACCTTTGATTCATTTGAGTTTGATTTTTACATCTGATCTGTTGTGTTATCTAAGGGCCTTATAGCAGCTACTGTGAGGATTTTGACTCTCTGAATGAGATGTGAAGTTAATGGAAAGTTTTCATCAGAAAAGCAACATCATATAACTTAAAATTTAAATTGGATAACAGATTGTAGAGAAGCAAATAAACAGGGAAACAATATTGCAACCATGTAAATGGAAACTTGTGGTGGTTTGGATCAAACCTGTAGCAGTACCTGTGGTAAGAAGTGGTTAGTTTAGGGGTACTATGGCATAGTGGCTATCATGAATGACGAGATTCAAATTATAACTCAATAGAAGAAATCTGTAAGTATCATTGTTAAATAAATAATATGGCCATTCCAGAGAAGAACACAGAGCTATACAGCTAGGAAGTTAATTCATTAAGATCAAAATGACAAGAGATGATGTCCTAAAACATATTTGAGAAAATGTGGACAGATATTTAAATGTTAAAACTAAATTGGCAGGGATCAGACCGTAGTATTAATGAGCAGTAGACATGAAGGAGAATTCTGATGCTAGTGTAGGTTCAGTTTCTCTTTGCCCACTTTCTGTTTTTGTGTGTGTAGCAATGGCAGAGTAAGTTTAAACTTTAAAAATTAAACCCACATATAAGTATAAGGTCATTTATTTTTATTTCTGAGTATGCCATTCGATGAACACGCCATCATTTGATTATCCATTCATCTATTAATAGACATTTGCAATACTTTCAATGTTTAGTATTATAAGCAAAGGTGCTATTAATATTTATATACAAGTTTTTGTGCAGACATACGAGATTTATGTCCCTTTTTGTAATGTACTCTTATCTTCTATGACTCCCTTTTGCTGCTTTGTCTGTTTATTTAAGAAATGACTTTCATTTTAGATATCTATTTTAGATTGATCTTAGGCTTGCTTCTAACTCCCCTCTTTTTTCTGTGCTGTGTTTTTCTGGGCTGCATTTTTCTCCATGTAGTGAGAAAGTACATTTCATGATTACAGGTAATTTAAAGATTGGGCATTTTCTTCCTTTTAGTTATGCTGTGAGTGTGTTTTGTTTTTGCCTCATTTGTTCTCTTTATACTTAATCATTTTTTGAAGGGTATATTGGAAGATTTCAATTAAGTGTTCAGCATTACTTTGGGTACTAACTCTAAAGGTGTAAAGAGGCCAGGCACAATGGCTCACACCTGTAATCCCAGCATTTTGGGAGGCTGACGTGGGCGGATCACCTGAGAGCAGGAGTTTGAGACCAGCCTGGTCAATATGGTGAAGCCTACTCTCTACTAAAAATACAAAAAAAGTCAGATGTGGTGATGCACATCTGTAATCCTAGCTACTCTGAAGGTTGAGGCACTAGAATCACCTGCACCTGGGAAGTGGAGGTTGCAGTGAGCTGAGATCGTGCCACTGCACTCCAACCTGGGCAACAGAGTGACACCCTGTCTCAAGTAAGTAAGTAAGCAAATAAATAAATAAATAAATGGGGTAAAGAGGGAGAGAGTGATAGGTACAATAATGGCCCCTCAAAGATAGGGACCTGTAAATGTTACCTCATAAGCAAGAAAAGATTTTTAAAGATGTGATTAAGTCTTTTGTGATGAAGAGATTATCCAGTTAGGTCCTAAATGTAATCACAAGCATCCTTATAAGAGAGAGGCAGAGCAGTATTAGACAAACACACAGAGGAAAGGGTGTTGTGAAGAGAAAGCAGGGGGAGATTTGAAGATGCTGACCTTGAAGATTAGCGTGATGGGCCACAATAAAAAGAATGCCACCAGTCACTAGAAGCTGGGAGAGGCAAACAGATTTTACCCTAAATCCTTAAGAGGGAGCACTTTGATTTTGGCTCAGTTATACTGCTTTGGAATGCCTGCCTCCAGAACTGTGAGAAAATAAATTTCTGTTGTTTACCACCCACTTGTGGTAATTTGGTACAGCAGCTACGGGAAGCTAATGCAAACAGGTTTTTTAACTTAATTACCTTTCCTAAGGCTTGAAGATAATAAAGAAAATGCAAAAAGAAAAAAATTAAACCTCAGGTATTAGTATCTATCCCCTCAATGGCCACTCAACTTGATCATTCATAGCAGTTATTACTGACAATTTTCCTCCAACCACATGCTGGTATTCTGATAGATAGGACCTGTCCTGTTAGACAATAGAAGATCAATATATATGATATGGTTTGGCTCTGTGTCCTAACCGAAATCTCATGTTGTAGCCCCCATAATTCTCACGTGTTGCGGGAGGGACCTGGTGGAAGATGATTGAATTATGGAGGTGGGTCTTTCTGGTGCTGTTCTTATCATAGCAAATAAGTCTCTCAAGATCTGACTGTATCATAAGGGGGAATTTCTCTGCCCAATCACTCACTTTGCTTGTTGTCATCTACATAAGATGTGACTTGTTCCTCTTGCCTTCTGCCACGTTTGTGAGGCCTCCCTAGCCACATGGAACTCTAAGTCCAATTAAACCTTTTCCTTTTGTAAATTGTCCCATCTTCGGTTATGTCTTTACTGGCAGCGTAAAAACAGACTAATATAATATATTTGAGAGATGTTGCATGAATATGTTTTCTTTTGGTGTATTCTCTAACTCCTATTCCAGTACCCCAACATTATCTCATGGATTATAAAAGAGTCAACCAAAGTGAACCAGCATTAGAAGGATGCATCATAATCATCTCTTCAGAGAGGTACCCCTCTACTAGTGAAGTGACTATCAACATCATGATGTAGAAAGATGAATTTAATAATCTGAAACACCTGTACTTGGGGTTTTTCTTGCTTTTTTTTTTGTACTTTAGGTTCTGGGGTACATGTGCAGATCATGCAGGATTGTTGCATAGGTACAACATGGCAAGGTGGTTTGCTGCCTCCATTCCCTCATCACCTACATCTGGGATTTCTACCCATATTATCCCTCCCCAACCTCCCCACATCCCCACTGTCTCTCCCTTACCCCCACCAACATACCCAAGTGTGTGATGCTCCCTTCCCTGTGTCCATGTGTTCTCATTGTTCAACACCCACCTGAGTGAGAACATGCGGTGTTTGATTTTCTGTTCTTGTGTCAGTTTGCTGCGAATAATGGTTTCCAGATTCATCCATGTCCCTACAAAGGACACAAACTCATAGGTTTTTATGGCTGCATAGTATTCCATGGTGTATATGTGCCACATTTTCCCTTTCCAGTCTATCATTGATGGGCATTTGGGTTGGTTCCAGGTCTTTGCTGTTGTAAACAATGCCACAATGAACATACGTGTGCATGTGTCTTTATAATAGAATGATTTACAATCCTTTGGATATATACCCAGTAATGGGATTGCTGGGTTAAATGGTATTTCTATTTCTAGATCCTTGAGGAATTGCCACACTGTCTTCCAGAATGATTGAACTAATTTACACTCCCACCAACAGTGTAAAAGCATTCCTGTTTCTCCACATCCTCTCCAGCATCTGTTGTCTCCAGATTTTTTAATGATCACCATTCTAACTGGTGTGAAATGATATCTCAATGTGGTTTTGATTTGCATTTCTCTAACGACCAGGGATGGTGAGCATTTTTTCATATGTTTGTTGGCCTCATATAGGTCTTCTTTTGAAAAGTGTCTGTTCATATCCTTGGCACACTTTTGAATGGGTTTGTTTGTTTGTTTGTTTTCCTTGTAAATCTGTTTTAGCTTTTGTAGATTCTGGATACCAGCCCTTTTTCCGATGGGTAGATTGCAAAAATTTTTTTCCCATTTTATTGGTTGCCAGTTCAATCTAATGATTGTATCTTCTGCTGTACAGAAGCTCTGGAGTTTAATTAGATCCCATTTGTCTATTTTGTTTTTTGTTGCCAATGCTTTTGGTGTTTTAGTCATGAAGTCCTTGCCTATGCCTATGTCCTGAATTGTTTTGCCTATGTTTTCTTCTAGGGTTTTTATGGTGTTAGGTCTTATGTTTAAGTCTTTAATCCATCTGGAGTTAATTTTAGTGTAAAGTGTCAGGAAAGGGTCCAGTTTCTGCTTTCTGCACATGGGTAGCTAGTTTTCCCAACCCCATTTATTAAACAGGGAATCCTTTCCTTATTGCTTGTTTTTGTCAGGTTTGTCAAAGATCAGATGGCTGTAGATGTGTGATGTTGCCTCTGAGGCCTCTGTTCTGTTCCATTGGTCTATATCTCTGCGTTCGTACCAGTACCATGCTGTTTTGATTACTGTAGCCTTGTAGTATAATTTGAAGTCAGGTAGCATAATGCTTCCATTTTTGTTCTTTTTGCTTTGGATTGTCTTGACTATGTGGGCTCTCTTTTGGTTCCATATGAAGTTTATGGTGTTTTTTTTTCCAGTTCTGTGAAGAAGGTCATTGGTAGCTTGATGGGGAAAGCGTTGAATCTATAAATTACTTTGGGCAGTATGGCCATTTTCACGATACTGATTCTTTGTATCCATGAGCATGGGATGTTTTTCCATCTGTTTGTGTCCTCTAGTTATTTCCTTGACCAGTTGTTTGTAGTTCTCAATGAAGAGGTTCTTTACATCCTTTGTTAGTTGTATTCTTAAGTATTTTATTTTCTTTGTAGCACTTGTGAATGGGAGTTTGCTCTTGATTTGGCTCTCTGTTAGTCTATTATTGATGTATAGGAATGCTTGTGATTCCTGCACATTGATTTTGTATCCTGAGACTTTACTGAAGTTGTTCATCAGTTTAAGGAGATTTCTTGGGTCTTTTTTAAGTAAATGAATAATTAGGTAAAACAATTTTATGTTTAACAAATCAGCCTCCACTAGAATCAAGTAAGAAGTATATCTCAAAGACAAATTCTAGTTTTCATGCTTATTACCAACAAGAAATCAAGGATATTCTAGTCTAGCTCCAGGCCATCATAGTCCCACTATAAGAGGAATTCTGCTGCTTCTTTCTCTCTTAGTTTACTCATAATACAACTAGTATTTGAGAAAAAAAAATAAGATTAAACAGATATGACTAAAGCAAATAAGGAGAGACTTATGTGTGTGTGTGTGTGTGTGCGTGTTTGTGTGTGTGTAATTCCTACTTATTAATGTTTTTATTTGTAAAGAAAACTCCAAAAATATAATAGAAGAAAATAAGATGTGGCTAACATGCATGCAATCAAGAAATAGTTCCAAAATACTGTAAGTATGTAGGGAAATATAGTCATCTTAATGTTTAATAATAATTTTCATTTAGGTAATATTTTTTGTCTATCCCTTGGTCATCACAAAAACTCTCCAAAGAGATAGGATGATAATTCATAAAACATGGTTAAACAATACATAATTTTATACAAGGAACAAAAATAAGGCTCAGAGTTTTATTTGATTTGATATGAGATTGCAGAATGTTGTGCTTTCCTTAATATCTGTTTATCTCAGAACAACTGAGATTGCAGAATGTTGTGCTTTCCTTAATATCTGTTTTTCTAATATTCTTTGAACTTTATAATATAAAGTCTTTTTGTGACAGGTTAAATTTAATGGAACTAACAATATGAATTAACTTGAGGAGAGGAAATCATTGTAAAAAAGCAATTCAAAATTATTACTAATGCATTAAGTAATATATTAAAATTATCAATTATTTGGAAATTATTCTAAAACAATTATTTTGGAAAAATTTGCAATTTTTGAGTTCAAACATAGCATCTAAATATTTGATTCTATAAGAAATTATTCAGTGTGAACTCATTTTCCTAGGAGTTCAACCATGTATAATAGTAACAATTAGTAGAGGTAGTATTTCCTTATTAATATTATAAAGCAATATATTTTAAGAAATAAATAATTTTATTCCTAGGTTTAATGTATTTGTTATAAAATGAGTATTCAGTTACTTTTTCTATCTTTTCTCATAAAGTTAAATTGAGTTTAAAATGAAAACTGAAAACAATGAGGTCAGAAATATTTGATAACCATTAGGAGCCTGCAGAAAGATTTTTGAGGTTTTTCTTTGCTTAGAAAGCCCAAGAAAACTAAGTTAAGAGCACTATATAACTATATACTGAGTGATTTACATCTCTGTTGTGATTCAGTGACTTTAAGTGTTAATTGAAGTTTCTCTTTGTGAGACATATAATAAACCAAGAAGAACTTTTTGCTACTTGTATTATGTAGTGCACCATTACTCCTAAATGCAGTAGCATATTTTAAATCTTAACAGTATCCTATTTTCTTTTAAGTATTTCTAAAAAATAAAAAAGGATATCATAGTAGCTATTGTAAGTATTAATTAGATATATGTTCCTAGTCATATTCTTGCAAATAACCATGGAAGGTTTTTTTCCTTATTTTATTTTTCTTGTCATTTCATTTCTATTTTGAAGAAATAACTGTATCTTTACCTATATGGTCTAAGGCCAAACTAAAGATTGTGTATCTTCTCTGACTATAACAATAATCATCTATTTATTTATTTAGTAATTCACTTAGTATTGATACTTTATTCAATTATCAGTTACTGATTGCATACAAGGTACCAAAACGTCTTCAAAGTTCTAGAACTAGGGACGGACAAACTACAGTCTCTACTCTCAAGGAACTGAGTTTATTATGGGAGGCATATAAGGAAGCTCAATTCTATTGTCCATAGTACTATGTCAGAGGCATATTTGATTTGTTAGGGTAGCACTGAGAAGCTTCCAACTTAAGTTGGATATTTCAGAATAAAAGTCTTTTAGAGAAAGTAACATTTTATATTTCCACAAGAGTCTTGATTTTTATCAACACCACTTGCAACTTATTTTGTAGGCAATCTAATTTTATAAAATGCTTTCATGAAGAAAGAAATGATATCCTCTGTTTTTCTATTTCAAAAGGAATTGTTTCTTTTCCAATGTTTATGCTTTAGGATAATATGTGAGAAATGAGATTTGAGAGATAGAATTACCCATGTGATGAACTCCTTCCTATCTGCCTGTGTTCCCATAGATGCTTAGTAAATGAAGGCAGAAAAAACAAAACCTATATAAATGATTGTACATTTTGTGCTATTTTATTTTTGTTTAATTCTATTCCAAATACTTTACATACATGATCAATAGAAAAGGTAGCTCAGTGATAGAAGTATTTAGTACAAAATATTAGTGTATGTAAACATCAAAATTGCTGCAAAAAATTGGGTTTAGAAATTGAAATCTAAGAAGTGAATTAATGATTAAAACAAAGATTTGGACATTTTATACCAATTATTATTCTTGGTAGCAAAGCTTCTTCAATAAAAATTAATAGTATTCAGTAATGCATCAAAAGCTTTTATTTTTCCTTAATTGTTATGGTAATGGTACCTTCAACAACCATTGTATACCAGAATTTTCCAGTACCTCTTTGCTTACTTTTGCTCATCTCTTTAGAAAATATAGAGTAAATCATCTATGAGCCATTTCAACTTTCTGATGTCCACATCTACAGACATTGATGCTATAGGTCGTCACTTCCTTTCCTGTAGTCTCTGATGATGAGATGTCCCTCATGTTTCATTCAAGTCAAACACCAATTTAGACTTTGATTCTACTCCCTCTGTGTTTCTCCCTCTGAGATTTGGCTATCTCAGTTATCCTTTTTTTTTTCTGCAGAATCTTCAAGTGTTCTCTTCTTTTCTTTCAACTCTTTTTCATTTAGCATATACTATAGTTTGAATTTTTGTTCCCCTAAATCTCATATTGAAATTTCACCTCCAATATTGGAGATGGGGCCAAATGAATGGTGTTTGGGTAATGGAAACAGTACATGCCCCACCCTAGGATCTTGGAATACTCCTCAGAGCCCACTGTATCCAGATGAAGTGAATGACCGCAAGATTGCAAATGAAGGTTTTGTGAGTCGGAAACAGGAGTAACAAATAACATTTCTAACCATATTCCACTAGCCAGTACACAATTATAAAACAACCCTACCTGCAATGAAGGTTGAAACATATAGGCTTTTCATGAGCCATGGAGTAAAAGTGAAAAGGTATACTGAACACACAGAACCTTACCAATGTAACTGCAACACTCCAAATACTTTTACTTCTTTTACTTCCTTAATAAATCTCTAGTATGTTACTACCATTGTCCTTATCCCAACTAAACCTATTCTCATGGGCCAGACCCCATCATTTCTCAGAAGAACCACTGGAATAGTCTCCAAAGTGCAATCTTCCTCTTCTGGTTTAACCCCTCCAGCTACAAGAATAATCAAAGAAAGATTCAGATTTCGTATACTAAAGAAACTTTGTTTAAATCCATCCAGTGACCCAACACATACAGGGTAGAAACATCATAGAGTGGAAAACAAGGTTCTCTTAAAGTGAAGTTTGCCTTTTTCAATTGCTTTCACTCTGGCCTCACATTGCTTTCCATTTTAAGCTCAAGAGTAGAACACTTCTGGACCCTGAACAAAGATATTCCATTTGGTGTCTTTGTTCATTCTGTTTTCTCACCTGAAACATGTTTCCCTCCTTACTCCATAACTCCTAAGGATAAGTCAGGAGTGTCTCATCGAAACTTGTGTGATATCTGGTATACCTTTATCGATCAGTGATTTACTTCTTTGTGTACAACTATCTGAGAAAGTGCTGAAGTAATTCATAAAACTGTGAGATTCTTGATAAATATCATTCTCATTTTTCATTTGGAGCTGTAGTAGAATTCTTGGCATTTAGTAATCATTTATAAATATGTGCCAAATAGGTAAACTGCTTTTAAGCAAAGACTTACTTTGAACTTCCATTTCTGGTTTCCATACCTGTGTTTCTTGTTGATCCTATTAAATTATTGTCTTTTACTTCCCTAGAAATAGTCTGAGACTGTCTCTAATACAGTGGCTAGAGTTTCGTTTTACATGGCCAGATAATAATAAATTTTGGCTATTAAATTTCCCATTTTTTACCCTGTCCATATGGTTGGACATCCTGACACCACATGAATCTCATATAACACCTGAGCACTATATTATAAGCCCATCGAAGCTTTCTGGTGTTTGACCCTAACCAAATCAGTTTTTTGTGACCCATACCTGTCTTGTAGAATAGTTACCTGTTTGTTTCTATTTTATTCATCCAACTCCAGATACTACTCTAAGTTCATTAAAAAAAACTAATAATTCTTTTACCACAAAGGCCATTTCATATTCTAACAATAGACACTTAAAATATGTACATTTGTACCACACAGTGGGATCAAGAATATAGCCATGATAATAGTACACAACAGTACAGAGAAATTCAACTGGAGTAACAGAAGAATGTGGGCGGCAACATAGTAGAATTTCCTGTTCTTCAGTGACTTGTAAGATTATTGTTGAACGCTGTGAACGGTAATTTACAAAGCAGCCCAAAAAGTATTGAAAGGAAACAATCAATCTTCCTTCATTAAATTCTGGTTTCATTATTCAAAGTGGTAGAGCCAATGCTTCTTCCAACAGACTGATTGATAGCTTTCAATTTATGATTCAATACCAAGTACATTAGTTGTACTTGAACCTCCCAGTGTACATCAATTTTTATATTGAGTGCCATTGACTTAAATTATTTAAAGAAAGGACACAAGTGAATAGCTTAAAATACCAGGAAGATTAAATAAATGCTGGTTAAAGGTTAAGAACCTAGAATTGTCTAATTTGAAATATAACTAATTGATACCTTTTTTAATATGTAAAGGAAAAATAGATAGCACTAAATTATTTAAATTTAGGAATACTTTGAGAAACTAGTATTTACATTGTAGCTCACTTGTAAGAGGATATTTCTATAGTTTGAGAGTTTTGTTTCTTAATAGACAAAAAAATCATATACACATTTTATTTTTATCTTTCAAAGTATGAATTTGATAATTTGGTATTTGGTTAATTACAATAAATAAATCTAGACTCTGACAAGGTAGGGTTTTGTTCAGCTCAAAAGACAAATCCATTTCCCAGGGTAAGCATTATTGCAAGCCATAATGTTTGCTGTTCATCTTCTGTCAGTTATCTTTACAAATATTATCTCTTCTTGGATTTATAAGTAGACCATTTGAAATCAAAATGAATCAAGGTGCATTAATTTTGTCTCATATATTACAAATTTTTGAAGATATTCTTGAATAAAAAAGATAAGAAAAAATTCTGATTCTACAATAAAACATTTTATTAATGATAACACTTGGTGTTAGAAACCGATTTATCGATACCACTTTTTTTTGAGACAGGATTTTGCTCTGTTACCCAGACTAGAGCACAGTTGTGTGGTCTCAGCTCACTGCAACCTCTGCCTCCTGGGTTCAAGAGCTTCTTGTGTTTCAATCTCCCGAGTAGCTGGGATTACAGGTGCAAGGCACCATGCCCTGATAATTTTTCTATGTTTAGTAGATACAGGGTTTAGCCATGTTGGCAAGGCTGGTCTTGAACTGCTGACCTCAGTTGATCCACACCCCTCAGCCTTCCAAAGTGCTGAAATTACAGGCATGAGCTACCATACCTAGCCAATGTCACTATTTTTTGAATCCCTAATGATGCAAAGAATTCCAAAAATGTTCCATTATTGTTGATTTCTGTACCCTCTAAACATACAAAATAATAAATTTTGGCTATTAAATTTCCCATTTTTTACCCTGTCCTTATGGTTGGACATCCTGACACCACATGAATCTCATATAACACCTGAGCACTATATTATAAGCCCATCTAAGCTTTCTGGCGTTTGACCCTAACCAAATCAGTTTTTTGTAACGTATACCTGTCTTGTAGAATAGTTTCCTGCTTGTTTCTATTTTATTCATTCAATTCCAAACAAATACACACATACACACCCTAAAATATAGGTTTTTCAAAGAAGTAGCTCAAAACTTAGAAAATGTATTTTTTCCAGACTGGCCAACATAAGAGCATTTTATTCATACAACAGCTAAGCTAGAATTGGATGAAGTCCTTAAAGTGTCTTTGAGTTCCGAGGCTTCAAGGGCAAGAGAGGGAGGTGGAAACAGTGCTGAACCTCCAGAGATTTTATTCTAAGGAAGATGAAGTTACAGCAGGGAAAGGGAGACTTTAGGATTTCTGGTGGCTTCTATTAAAAAAAAGCAAGGACTACCTTCAAATAAAAGGAGTATGAACTAATTATAAATATTATGATTATTATTATTATTGCAAACGTTAATTGTTTACCTAAAAAGCTTCATAAACTTCTTTAAGTATAGTCTAGGTACCACATCCTCTGTTCAAGTTTCCTATATCTTCCAGCCTGAGTTTCAACTGATATTGATCTCCTGTGTACTTCTATAAAAATAATATTTTATGAGCACCCTCCTTACTTATCACGGATGGAATAAAAATATCTTAAAATCTCTCTTTCCTCATAGACTCTGAGGAGGCTCTGAGACTCTTGAGAAAAGACATTGTGTTTTTTTTTTTACTCTTTCACTAACACTACCACCATTGCCTGAGTATGTAGTACATGGTAGGCACTCCATAAACACATGCTGAATGAATGACTGAGACACATTCAAAGAATATTAAATGTATGTCAGACTCAGTAGTGTACTTTTAATTATGGACCATGAACAATGAGGAGTCAAAAAAGTAGGTGACACAAATTCAGTTTCCTAGTAGGTTCCCAAGGTAAGAAAATTGTAGCAGATTAAGAAATAATCCTCTAGTGTTAAAAATAAAAAGCTAAAAAATAAGCTATAAGATTGATGATAAATACCAATTAATATATTAGTTGATCACAATGTCAGAAGGACAAGAGGGAATAATGTAGACAGTAGAGAATATATTCCATGGCTCAAGGGTGTGCCTTTCTCAATTCCATTCTATTGTGACAACAAGGAAATTTAGGTTTGTATTTACCAATATCCACAAAGATTTACCAATTTCTACAAAGGGCTAGATGTTGAGTTTGTACATTATATATACCAATTTTAATATGCTGACTTTTTAAACATATAGTATGAGCCAAACAAAACAGACTCTGAATCTGAAACAGTGGCCATTAGAGTTTTAATCCACTCTTAAGTGCTCTGAGAAGGATGAAAAGTGCTAAATCAGTACATTAGGAAGTTTAGTTTCACCCAGGTAGGAGACTGTTTGAATATTCCAGGCTGAAGCACAAGCACATTCAAATCTATTTTCCAAAAATTCTGAGTCCAGAAGCATGACAACAATGGCTTATAGTTAATCATTTTATAGTCTTCTACTATATTTTCCATATTTTCCTATCTCAGGGGGCATGAGAAAAAACAATGACACAGACTAAGTCAATTAAAGTATTAGGATGTCTATATTTCAAATGTTATTTTTGTTCCGCCTGTATTTGTAACATTGTTACTGTTACATGCCTTACAACATTTCTCATAACCCCTCACTACTTTTGTTCTACCCAGCCTTGTTTTCCTTTGCACCCACCCTAGAATCTGACAGTCCACAGAAATATCTGATTTCAAAGAAATGCTTGCATTCTTTACCGATGCCAGGTAGAAATGTAAATGAGCAATGTCTCACTGCTAAGTGGGGAAAGGTAAGGAAATTTGTTACAAGTCTTTATGTTTTTTAATTTCTTACAATCTTTGGAAGAAACATAAGTGTTTTATTTTCAATCAATGTTTGTGTTACTTTTGGTTCCATCTGTGCAAATCAAAATGCATTAATATTCTTGATCAATAGTGCTGCAATGTTTACACAAAATTCGACACAAATAATATTGCAAGGAATAGGAAAGAAGATGGAGAGAACGCTTCCAGAATGCTGCCAATTACTCTGAACTCATCTGCATGGATTCGAAAATAAAATCTTGTAGAAATAAACGAACCTCTAGCAAAAATTAAACTTAAGCTGCTCTGTTGACTGATTTATATACCACTATAACAATACAAAGATAAATAAACATTTAAGTTAGGCTAGAGACTTATTCTTCATAGCTGTCATCAGAAAGTATGTATTCAGTTGATATTCTCAAATTATTTCACTATATGAAGTATTTTTCACATTTTACAAATAAAATTAATATTTCAGACAATAAACAATTTACTAAGAACATTTGAATTAGCTAAAGCAGAGTTTATTTACTCTGGTAGTAACAGTATTTTTTTAAACTAAATATGACAGTAATGGAATAATCCTATAGTCCAACTGGTGTAGGACATTCTTCTATTTTATATGCATATGTATATGGATTTGTAACTGTGTTTGATTATATACTGTCTGATATTGAGTAAAAAACTGGTATAGTATGCAATATCTGTGGTTAACCCAGTTACAAGTCATGAAACCATTATTTAGTAATTAGTAGTGTTCCTATGAAAGAAATGAGACACAGGCATTATTTCTTTTCATTATAGCTTTCCATAATTAAAATATGCAATTTGAACTATTAAACTACTAATTAAACACAAAATACTTAACATATAACTGGTTAACCCAGTTACAAGTCATGAAACCGTTATTTAGTAATTAGTAGTGTTCCTATGAAAGAAATGAGACACAGGCATTATTTCTTTTCATTGCAGCTATGCATAATTAAAAACATGCAACTTGAACTGTTAAACCACTAATTAAACACAAAATACTTAATATATATACCAGAAAGTTGTGCTCTGAAATTGCATAACTATCCATTGTCTGGTGATTTCTCTCACTGTTTCTTCTCCCAAAACATGAGAGAGTAATCCCATCAGTACATTCATGGAAGAGGGAATAATGAGAAACAATGAAAGCCACAAATAAGTGCTGAGTTGGTCAATAGAATTACACTTCTCCAGGCAAGTAGAAAAATCCACTTTGTGTTCTTTCTCCATTCCAAGCCTCTAGTCTCCATTTTTTACATGCAATTAGTAAAATAGCCCCAAATAGTCAGAAAAAGAGAGGGCATGGTTTAAATGCCTAGATTATTGAAAATATAGAAATAGAGCATTTCTAAATAATCAAATAATCAAATAGCGTTCTTGACTTCCAACTAGGTAATCTATGTACATGAAGACTCATATACCTGGGAAGAAAACAAAGTAATAAATTTTTATTATTCTTTTCTAATTTAGCTTCAATGTACTATAAAATGAAATTGTATCATTTAATTCAGTTTGTCACTCCCTCCACTCTACCTCACTCAAGAATTTGGCACTGTCTACAATTTCAAATACAAACTAATATATTTGTCAAGACCTTCATATATTAGCCCTTGCTGCTTCTAAAATAATGCTGACAAATGGTAATGCAATTAGTGGCTAATATTTTTCCTAGATATTATGCTAAATGTGTCACATGATATCATTTACGTCAAAGAGATAAAAAAGAAACTGAGGTAGAAAGAGGAAATAACCTAACTTGACCTTATTCTTACTTGAGCCAAATACAAGGTTATGTGTTCAGAACCTGTGTTCCTAATTCTCGACTATATATTTCAGACTTCACAGTTTTACAGCACTCCACAAAACTCCCTCTCTCCTCCCTCTAAACTAATCATATACTCATTATGAACTTAGTTATAGAGTGTGTTCATGGTCACTTAGCTAAGTATCCCTCCTGTTTCAAAGCATGAACTTCTTATTCACAGCCATTCTACTCTAAATGCACATCTCAGGACTGAATCTTATTCTCATGGTACATAGTGTAGAGATATAAAGATGGTTATCTCTCAATAAATATATTTCCTGAAAGCATTAATAGTAAAGACACAAATAATCCATTGTAAAACAAAGAATGTTGTCATGAACGTTTGATTTCTTGTTACAAAAGATAGGTTTGCTGCCAGACAGATTTCCTGCGCCAGATTTTCCATCACCAATTTGGCCTGTGCCCAAATTCTTTCTTAAGCAGTTCCAAATTTAATTTTAACTTCAAATGCTGCTGCTAAATATAAGCAATGTAGAGCTGGGGCAGAAACTCACCCTGCAGGGAAATGAAATCCATTTTAATTTGGAAGCAAAGGAGGGAACTATCCTGAGTTTGCATGCTTTATCAGGAATGACCAACTCCAGTCCTGTTCTATCATTTTCTGCCTGATCTTCCTGCTTCATTTACCCTTAGACTCAGACCCATCTATACTCCTTGACTCATTATAGCTTGATGATGATACTAAATGTGAGCCCTTCTTGAGAAAGTTGTAGACTCACTAAAGTTCCGATCAAGTTTATTGCATGTTGTTCTGATACCTTTACCAAAATTCTAACCTCATCATGCCCAAACTCCTTCTTTTCCTCTATAACCTATTATTTGCAGGGTATAAATGACAGCCAAATTGAAAGGCTGGTCCCAGATGAATATCTGCTCTGGATGCCAGGTTGGCCTAACCTGGTAGCACAGTTGCTATTTCTTCGTGCTGGCCGTAACAGACATATAGGTATCATTTCAAAGATGCCGAGTTACATAATTGTACTTACAGAAAAGGCAGCATGGTGTAGTGATTGAATGGACTCTAGTGTCAGGCTGTTTGGGTTCAGTTCTCAGCTTTGATACTTACAAGTTGTTTGACCTCGGACAACTTACTTAGTCTCTTAATTTGTTGGCCTTCTCAACTGCGAAAAGGAAATAATAATAGGTCTTACCTCACAGGAGTTTAAGGGATTAAAATGAGTTAATATATGTCAAGCATGTAAAATAATGCTAGCATTCAACAGTGTAGCTATGATTAAGACTTACTGAATGAGTAAATAAATAAAATAACTATTGTGTAACACAGTTTTTCTTGAAGTCCTAACCCCCAACACAGTAGTTAAAATGAAGTCATTAGAGTGGGCCCTAATCTAATATGACTTGTGTCCTTATAAAAAGAGGAAATTTGGGAAATAAAGGGGTTATAGAAAGAAGGCCAAGTCAGGATACAGGAAAATATGGCTATATACAAGCCACTGAGAGATGCCTGAGAAAAAACCAACTTTGCCAACAGCTTCATCTCAGACTTCTAGTCTCTAGAACTGTGAGAAAAATGCTTCTGTAGTTTAAGTCACCCAGCATATGATATTTTGTTATGGTAGACCCAGAAAACTAATACAAAAAAAGTTTTTATTTTTCTAGTCTTTTTTTTAGTAAATGATAACATCATCTTTACTTCAACAGCCATTGAAATAAAATACCATAGGGTAAATTTTTATTTTCCTTTTGTCTCACTGCTTGAACCCACAGCCAGTCAATTTGCAAATTCTCTCACCTCTACCATGAAATACATCCTATTTCAATGGAGTCATTGCTGCCTTTTAATCTGAAGGCCCCTCTTAATCTGAAGCCCCCATCATCTCTCTGTGCTCACTTCCATACACTCTCACACTACCTCTGTGACACTTTGCTACATCTGCTCTTATGTTTCTCTTCTTCAAATATACTAGTTTCATTCATAGTCTAGCAACTTTTCACTTACTCGCTAATTTTTTATTCTGCCTACAATTATCTGAGATCCTTTTCCTTTTAAATCTTCACTTCATTAACACTTTTGATCATTTGGGGTTAGCTAAATGGGCTCCCAAGGAGAACTTTTAAAACCTCTTAATCTGCCAGACCTGCCAAATTACTTTGTTTTCTTTTCATATATTTATTATTTTTGATATTTGCCAGTTTAGAATTTTGTTGGTAAAGAATATTTATTGGATTTACTAGAATTGTCAAATAGTTTTCACAGTTGAAAACAAAAGATATTAAATATCCCCATATTCTTTTTCTTTGTTAAATAAATGAAAAAAAAAAAAAAAACTCCTATAATTGAAGGCAGACAATTCTTTTCTAGGTTTATTCAAAGGCAGCAAAATTGACCCTACTCCCAACCCTGCAACATGCACCATTTCCATAAAGAATCTATAGAGATGACTGCGAAAGAGAAAAGGGGTACTCTTCTTCACCCCTTCTCCAAAGCTCAATAAAGTAAAGAGTAGAAATCAAGAGTATCTATAAGAAGGGGAGATTGGCATGGAATCCTGCTTTATGGTGATGTGCCTATTTAAAGAGCAGGGAATGACTTAGCACAAAAGGAAGAGAGATAATGTCAAATTCACCTGAAGTCTTACCAATTGGTGAGGCAGGTATGTGGCTGTTTCCCATGAGTGAATACACCATGAGATTATTGGGTTGTAGCTGTTTTGCTTGTATCCAATCCAGGTAACACCAGCAGTTAGAGGCTGTGAGTGTACTGGGAGCTGAGATAATGGAAGAGGTAATATTAAAGTAATATCCCCCAAATTATGGAAGATCTATGGTTAGAAGCCTCAGAATAACATGTGAAAACCTCATATAAGAGCTTGACAACATACTGGAATTTGGATACCTGCCATTCAGAAGGTACCAGCTGCCAAGCAGTACCTGTCAGAAAAGTGACAACAATCACAAGTTAGAAAAAGGACTCATCTCTTTGCCTCTAACTCCTCTCTGCACCCAATAATTTGGATGAGCTATTGCCTAGAGAATGAAAGGAGAGTTGTAGGGTAAGAACTGAGTCTGTCTTGTTTATTGTTTTATGATCAGTGCTCAGCTCAGAGTGACATTTTAAAAAGGTTCAAGTAACTATTGGCTGAATTATGAATGCAGATAATTGGTAACAGTGAAAAAAAGGTTTTAGGGGAAAAACTGCTTAGCTAGATCCCTATGATCCCATGTCACCCCAACCCTGTAAGTGCAGGGCCCAGGCCAATATAAACATGAGACAGAATATAATGCAGTAGCTGCTTCAGAATCTAGGCAGCAGGACCCACAGCACTTTGCCCCATGAGTGACCACTGCATTCCTTCATTGAATCCCCAATCCTTCTTGATACCAGAGTGAGTAGAAGTTATTTAATTCCAGCGCTAACACCTTCTCTAGTCAAAGCTGGCCCTCTTTTGCAGACAATTCACCTCCAATCACTCATTTCAGTTGTCTCTCTCTCCATTGTTATGAGTGCCGTTCACAGTCAGGTTTCTGCTTTAATCACTGCTTTATATTCTAACTTAAGTCATTGCCAACTTCTACCATATCCCAGTGGTGGTTGTACACTTAAGTGGATTTCTCAGAGTCCCATAATTGTGTACAGAAGCTCCTCACCTAAATCCCAATCCAAAGTCCAAGGCCCCATTTTTAATGCATCATCAGCAGCTTCCTCCACCCAATTTTATCTTATTACCTAGAAATCTGAATTTGCACATTGGTATTCCCATCCTATTGCTCTTTTTGGAGCTGCTTTCTATGCAGAATTCTTGGTGTCTTGCTCTTATGATGGAATCTCCACATACAGACAGACCTGACAGGCACACTAACCTAAAACTTCCTTGGCTTGGAATCAATAAATTATTACATTTGCCAAGTTGTCCTGAGTTGTAACAATAAGTCATTCATTTCACCTATGTGAGTAATTAACAATGCTTTTCATTTTTGAATCTATGGGAACATGATTTGACAGGAATATTAAGTATTCTGGCCCTAAATTTTCCAATGCCTACCCAGTGGGAAAGTTGTTACTAGAACTTATAATTATATAAAGAAATGTTCTATCATATTATTTTTGAAATATATTTTGAAAAAAATATTTTGAAAGAAAAGTTCACTCATTATCTTATTCTTTAAAATCATGTGTAAAGAACTGAATGTCTTTCCCTTTTTCTAATTCTATTGTTTAGAGAAAATTATTGTTAGTACTTATCGAACCCTACCATGTCCAGAAACTGTTGTAGGTTCTGAGGCTGTAGAATGAACAAAAAAATTGTGTGCCTTCATAAGCCTTATATTTTGATGAAGACTACATAAAAACAAAAGGAAATTTAAAAAAACAAAGGTAAGTGGTAAGGAGAAAAATAACATTGGGTTAGAGACAGGAATTGTGGAGGGAAACATACTGAAATATTGGGTTGAGTGGCCAGGGAAAACATCACAGAGGAATTGATCAGACCATCCATGCAGAATCTCTGGCAGAGAAAATTCCAACCAAATAGAATAGTAAGAGCAAAAACTCTGAGTTGGTAGTCTGATTAGCATATATGAGGACAGCAAGTAGATTTATATGGATAAAATAAAAGGAAAGGAAATAACAGAACATGATTGAATTGCCTAGTGGGTATGGGGTGGAGGAGAACCAAGGATCCATATCATAATAAGCACAGTCACTCATTGCTGAAGAACAGTGATGCGTTCTAAATGTGTTGTTGAGGAATGATGTTGTTATACAACTGTTGTTATATTCTTGTGAAATCATAGAGTGTACTTACACAAATAGATTCCAGCCTATTCCTCTTACGCTACAAACCTGTACGGCATGTTACTGCACTTAATGCTGTAGGGAATTGAAACACAACAGTATTTGTGGATCCAAACATATCTAAATACAGAGAAGGTACAGTCAAAATATGGTATAAAAGATAAAATATTATACATCTGTATGTGGCACCTACCATGAATGAAGCCTGCAGGACTGAAAGTTGCCCTGGGTGAATCAGTGAGAAATTTGTGAGTAAATGTGAAGGCCTGGACATTACTGTACTATACACAACTGCAGACTCTACAAACATGGCCCACTTAGGCTGCACTAAGTTTATAAAAAGTACTTTCTTTCTTCAGTCAGAAATTACCCCTAGATTACTGTAATATTTTACTTTATAAACTTTTTCCTTTAAAAACATTTGGGTTTTGGGGGGTAATAAAACTTAGCTTAAAACATACATTATACAACTGTACAAAATATTTTTCTTTGTATCTGTATAGCTTATTTCCCATTTTTAAACTTTTTAATGTCTTGTCTAGATTTTCAACTTTGTCATTAAATCTAAGACGCACACACACACACACACACACATGCATACACATTCATTAGCCTAAATTGAAAAATATTCTTTGAATTTTGTCAAACCCAGTGTCAGTTTCATCAATATTATTGTGTTCCACCTCCACATCTCATCCCACTGGAAGGTCTTCAGAGACAGTAGCAGGCAGGGAACTGTCATCTTCTACAATAACAACACCTTATTTTGGAATACCATCAGAAGGACCTGCCTTTGGCTGCTATAGGGTTAACTTTATTTTTTTTTAATAAGTAAAAGGAGTACACTCTAAAAGTTATTAAAAACATGTACTCTAGTAAAAACATAAACCATAAATATAGTTATTTTTATCATTATCAAGTATTATGTACTGTACCTAATTGTATTGCTATACTTTTCTACGACTATCAGTGTAATAGATTTTTTAGACCAGCATCACCACACACAGGTGAGCAATGCATTGTGCTATGATCTTATAAGGGCTGTTAACATCACCACTAGGTGATAGACTATCATGGAGCTGAAAAATTCCTTATGGAACCACCATTGTATATGTGGTCTGTTGTTGACCATAACATTGTTATGTGATGCATGACTGTACTTTGGTTTTTTCTATGAAGTCGATTTTAAAAATACATTAGAGAATGCTGACAAAAGAGTGAAATTATCTCCCTCTGGTTTTAAATTTTTATGTTGACTCTGCTGAAAAGAGACATAAAGGGAAACAGGGTGAATGAGGGAGATGACAAAGATTCGCAATAATTCGGGCCAGCTGCAGCTTTGAACCAGTGTCAGACTAGCCAAGTGATTGTATTTGGGGTATAATGTGAAGGCAAAAGTCATCTGGATTTGCTAATGAATTAGATGTGTATAGATCAAAGAGGGGATTCGTGCATGCCTTTAAATATTTAAGCCAAAACAACTGGAAAGATGGAGTTGTCATAAAGTGAGATAGGAAGACTGTTAGAGCAAGTTTGGGGTGGTTTAAGAATTAGAAGTTTAACTTTAGGTATGTTAAATTTGAGATGATCATATGTCATTCAAGTGAAAATATAAGTAAGCTATTGGATATGAGTTTTGGGTCAGGAAAGAGATTCAGAATGGAGATATAAATCCAGGGTCATCAGCATGGGGATGGTATTTAAAGGTAGTGAGTGGATGAGATCACCTAGGAAGTGATTATAGATGAGATGAGAATAGATCCAAGAACAGAGCCCTGACTGATTTTGAAGTTTAAAGGACTAGAAGGAATAGACACCAGCAAAGGAAAACAGAAATAAAGACCTGAGATGTAAGAGAAAAAGTAGGTTAATATGGTACTTTGAAGCTAAAAGTAGAAGGTGTTTCAAGAAATTTATCCTATGAATATTCAGAGATATATATGTGTAAACAATTATATTGGTATGTATACATAGGTGTGTGTATGTGTCTGTGTTTCTGTGAGGGATAGTTTATATTTTATAAAATGAGATCATGCTATCCTTAATTATCTAAAACCTTTAAAAAATAATTTATTGTCAAAGTAATTTTTGTATCATCTTTACTCTTTAAATATGTTTTTTCTTCAAATTTTTGACCTTCCAGAAGCATTATTGTAACAAAGTAACATGATGAACTTAAAGTACAACATGATAAAAATGTTGTTGTGAATTTTTAAAGTAACACTCTATCTCTTCTGTTTAGTTAGCAAAAATTCTGGTTGTAATATTCATAAAGAAAAAGCAAACCAAGGAATAAGAAAGAATCAAATTTTTTTAAAATATGAAATTGTTCTTATTTCTTACTGTCACTATTAATAAATATGATTGGATGCTGATTTTATTTTATTAGAATAAATAAGTAAGCTTTGAATACAGCAGATAATTTGACGAAATAAATTGTGAAAACAACTGGCAGTTTCTGCTCATTCTTACTAGAGATAAAGGTAGTTTTTATTTTCGTTTTTTTCTAGGATTCTAACATCTGTTGGCTTTACAAAGATAAATTATATGGCACTGCTTTTAAATCACCAAGAGCTCAAGGATTTTTATTAGGTAATAAAGTTGAAAAATAAATAAGAGCATGACAGTGTATAAATATTAACACATTTAAGAAAGCATATTAAGTAGTATGGTATACTACTTCACTCTACCTAGATAAACAATAAATGCATTGATTATATTGTATTAAGAGTAAGCAGTAGGCAAGGGACTCATCTCAATGCTCCTCAGATTTTACCAATGTGTGGGCACATTTAACAGTGAGTTAGCTTTGTCACAAAGCATTTCATCTATGAAAACATAAGTGAAAGTCAAGTAAACTTTTCTTGAACACTACCATATCACTGACTAGATATTATAAACCATAATGGGCAATTTGTACCTGGCTTAATCTTTTATATCATTCATTGGTCTTCAGAATGGAATGTTTAGAAATATTTATTTTAAAGTATTTCTCTCAAAGGGAGAGAGAAAAGTCTTATAGGGCATATTTGAGGGCTTTATAAATTGAAGGTAAGCAAAAGGGCAAGCACAATTTTTCAGCCAATTACTTTTATGAAGTAAATGTTATAACAATTAGGCATGTCATTTAAAAATTGCTGGGTACTTTTGATAGAACTTAAAGCAGCATTCAAGTTTCGGTATGAAAAAACTGCCAATAAATAAAAATAACAGAAGTAGATGAACTTAATCTCTTGTTCTTTCTTAACTGCCCATTAAATATCCTTATACTTCATCATTTATATATATTTTTATTTTGAAAAATCAGCTGGATTGAAGTAGATTCCATGTGCAAAACTGCTTGCTGAATAGATTCATAGTAAGCAAGTAAAAAGGGATTGTATGTTGTGAAAAGGTTACTGAACTGGCATTCATTCAGATAAGGCATGTGATCTCAGCTCTGTGGCTAATTAACTATTCGATCTTGTGATTTGTGTGTTTATATACTACGTTTCCTTTACTGTAAGTTGAAGAAAACAAATCACAACTAGCTACACATTCATGAGAACAGAAATGAGATGTTAAAATGAAATTTTTAGATTAAAAGCCAATTCAATGTGTGCATTCTTTTGTCCGTAAATACAGGGTACACGCTGTAGCTTTGAAATTAAGAAAATTATCAGGATATGTGAGTCTTGTTTCTGTTTCTAGAAATTATGCTCATCCTTTTCAGACTCTTTTTTTTTCTTTCCTGCAGAGATAGTTTCTGTTTTAATTTGCCCTTTTTCCTCTTTTTTGTTTTCTGTTTATGCTTTTCCAACATTTAGGTTAAAACTGCTTTCAGCTTTCATCATTCTTTCCTTGCTTTATATTTTTGTCATTTCCTTTTGTATTACCTCTAAATTGATTTTCTGCAACATCAATTGTGCTTTTTAGAAGTAATTAAATGTTGTAGTTTCTCAATGTTATTCTTGGAATTCAGTTAGTTTTTTTCTTTGTTTGTTTTTTTGATGGAGGTGGAATTTTATTTTATTTTTTTTTCTCCTACATAACAATAGATATTTTTTAATGACTCTCAGCTCTGCCTCCACATGTTGATCATCTTTGTTTTCTATAGATGATGTTTTCCTGTCTTGCAAAGAACACAAAATTCATGTGTTCTAAATGTCCTTGTATTTACTTTAGAAAACCATCTTCAAAATTAAGTTCTTACTCTTCATGACATTTCTTGCCTTTCTAAGGCCTCATTACATTTGTTTTTTTATTTGTTTTTTTATTTGTTTTTTGTTTTTGTTTTTTGTTTTTTTTTTTTTTTTTTTTTTTTTTTTTTTTTTTTTTTTTTTTTTTTTTTTTTTTTTTTTTTTNTTTTGGCTTGCTTTGTCTAATATGCAGTTATCCTTAGATGGGGTGTGATGATTTCAGGCCTAGAATTTTCCCTTTGGCAGTAGTAGCACTGAGTCCTTAAATATCTTATTGGGTGCTTATTAGGCTGTATTGTAAACCTCCCCTGTTAGATCTAAACCAGGAGGCTAGATTAATGCACAAGTATCATAAATCACTTTATGATATCCAGGAGAAATATATTAATGTGGGCGTATTGGACTGAGGTTCAACCTCATTTCAGGTTCTCTAACCTGGGAGATGTCTTGTTCTTTGCTATAGAAAAAGGGTATGAATAACAACATCTCAAAGCATACAGTGCTTCTGGTGCTCTTTCTGTTTCATTTCTGACAATATTTTTTTTACTTTTGCAATTATCATCATGTTATAATTATTTTCTCTGTGTAGTATCCTAGTTCCTGCCATGTTACCTAGTAAGTGGTATCACTGAAGGGATCCAGGCAGATAAAACCTAATGGGAGTTGTTTGAGGGGGAGACTGGCTCTGCCTCCAAAAATAGTTCCAGTGCATTTAGGAGTATGCATGACAATTTTGTGTTTCATGGAGTTAGGACCCACAGTATAGTGCTGTGATCAATGCCTTTAAGTTGTTTTTTGTTTTGTTTTGTTTTGTTTTGTTTTTTGAATTCTTAGGAAGCAAGTAGGAGGTGGGGAAGGAAGTAGTTCTCTGTGGTGTTCTGTAGGTCTATAGGCATACCTCATTATATAGCACTTCACAGATACCGTGTTTTTACAATTGATGGTTTGTGGCATCCCTGTGTCAAGCAAATCTACTGGTGCCATTATTTCAATAACATGTGCTCACTTCATGTCATGTTTTGGTAATATTTCAAGCTGTTTTATTATTATTATATTCATTATGATGTTCTATGTTCAGTGATCTTTGATGTTAGCATTGTAACTGTTTGGGGGCAATACAAAGTGAGCTCATACAAGATAGTGAAATTGATTGACAGATGTTTATGTTCTGAGTGCTCCACCAACTGGCTATTCCTCCATTTCTCTCCTTCTCCCCGGACAAGGCTAGTATTGCTGAGACACAAAAGTTTTTAAATTAGACCAATTAATAATCCT
Source organism: Cebus imitator (assembly GCF_001604975.1). Classification (NCBI taxonomy): domain Eukaryota; kingdom Metazoa; phylum Chordata; class Mammalia; order Primates; family Cebidae; genus Cebus; species Cebus imitator. Next base: position 74,051 of record NW_016107527.1, read on the forward strand.
ACTGAGGCCTAATTAGCGACCTTTAAGTGTTCAAGTGAGAGGAAAAGCCACACCTTTCACTCTAAATCAAAAGCAAGAAACAATTAAGTGTAGTGAGGAAAGCATGTCAAAAGCTGAAAGAAGTTGAAAGCCCAGGCCAGAGCAAGGCCCTAACTCACTCCAATTCTAGGAAGGCAAAGAGAAGCGAGGGAGCTTCAGAAGGAAAGTTTGAAGCTAAAAAGAGATTGGTTCATGAGGGTGGAGGTGTGATGGGTATTGCAATAATGTATTTCTCAACACATCCTCATTAATAATGCACTAAGAGTGAATTCTTGGACTTTGCCAACTAGTTTTCTTTTTCTTCTGCTGTTTGCAGTTTTTGACACTTTAGGTGTTTTTTTGTAAACTTTCATGAATATTTTCTATAAAGTTGAGAGAAGGAATACCATGCAGTATAGAATGTCTACATGTGAATCAAAGAGTTTTGAGGTCCATTTGAAATCAAGTAGACTATTCTAGATTGCTGGTTATATATGCCTATATTTCCTCTAAGCCTTTCTGACAGTTATTAGATTGGGCTATAAAAATTTGAGAGTATATTGAAAACACATAAAGAAGCACTTTCATAGAGAAATGCAAGGTCATAGCTATAAAGAACCAGAGTTTCAGCCTTTTTATTAGTCTACTTCTGAGTTCTTAAACAAAAATACACTGTTCTAACTATAAAATTTTAAAGGCAAAGAGAATCAGGAAAAATTCTTATTTAAACTTTCAAGGAGTAATTTCCAAATTTTGCATAATCACATTAAGTTCTGAATCCAATTATAAATAATTGCTTAAATATACTAGATAGAGAAAAGAACCTTGAGTTTCAAATAAAGAGATATTCTAGCTCTATCACCAGCTACACTGTAATGTTAATCATGAATCACAAATCATGGAATTTTAAAAATCCCCTTAGCAAACAGTTAGACGAATCATTCAGTGTATGATAAACTACATCCTTTTTTGATAAATTTTAAAATGTAATGCACCCACCCCTCCCTCACCCAGAATATGATAATCCTTCTATAACATATTTGCCATGTTTTATTGATCATTACTGGAATATTTTTTTTTCTGTTCAAACTGGCATAGAGGTCATTAACTCCTAATCTGCATAATTTAACTTTGCAACTATTAGAACATAATATTGAATACGGAACATCAAATTACAACCTAGAGATTTTGACCTCCCGTCCTCTTCATTAAGAATAAATTATTTAGATTAACCTCTTGAATTTAGATATGATCAAAGCTATCAACAAGTATAGTATCTTGTCAAATGTTACATTACTTTTAAATGGAAAAACCCCGAGACCCTAACTTGGTGTTGCCAAAACGTATGTAGTCTAGAGAGATAGACTTCATTGGTTTTGATTCCTAAATTGATACTACCTTATTAAAACTCAGATCTTTTCTGATTTTCCTTTATATATGATATTAGGATAGTTTTTAGCTACTTAAACTTTATTTATCTTTTTTATCCTTTTTTTTTTTTAGATGGAGTCTTGCCATGTTGTCAGCTCTGGAGTGTAGTAGCCTGATTTCAGCTCACAGCATCACAGCAAACTCCGCCTCCAGGGTTCAAGTGATTCTCCTGCCTTAGCCTTCCCAAGTAGAGTAGCTGGGACTACAGGTGAGTGCCACCATGCTCAGCTAAATTTTTTGTGTTTTCAGTAGAGATAGGGTTTTACCGTGTTATGCAGGATGATCTTGATCTCCTGACCTCATGATCCACCGGCCTTGGCCTCTCAAAGTGCTGGAATTACAGGTGTGAGCCACTGTACCTGGCCCTGCTTTTATTTATCTTTTTTTTTTTTTAATTGTACTTTAGGTTCTGGGTTACATGTGTAGATCAGGTGGGATTATTGCATAGGTACATACATAGCAATGGGCCTCAATCCCCCTGTCATCTATATCTGGCATTTCTCCCCATGTTATCCCTCCCCAAACTCCCCACCCACCAATGTCCCTCCCCTAGCCTCCCACAACAGACCCCAGTGTGTGATACTCTCTTCCATGTGTCCACGTGTTCTCATTGTTCAACACCTGCCTATGAGTGAGAACGTGCAGTGTTTGATTTTCTGTTCTTGTGTCAGTTTGCTGAGAATGATGGTTTCCAGATTCATCTATGTCCCTGCAAAGGAAATGAACTAATAGTTTTTATGGCTGCATAGTATTCCATGTAGTGTATGTGCTACATTTTCCTTGTCCAGTTTATCATCGATGGGCATTTGGGTTGGTTCCAGTTCTTTGCTACTGTAAACAGTGCCACAATGAGCATATATGGACATGTGTCTTTATAACAGAACGATTTATAATCCTTTGGATATACCCAGTAATGGGATTGCTCAGTCAAATGGAATTTCTATTTTTAGATTCTTGAGGAATCACCACACTGTCTTCCACAGTGGTTGAACTAATTTATACTCCCACCTACAATGCAAAAGTGTTCCTATTTCTCCACATCCTCTCCAGCATCTGTTGTCTACAGAATTTTTAATGATTACCATTCTGAATGGCATGAGATATCTCAATGTGGTTTTGATTTGCATTTCTCTAATGACCAGTGATGATGAGCATTTTTTCATATGTTTGATGGCCTCATATATGTCTTATTTTGAAGTATCTGTTCATATCCTTGGCCCACTTTTGAATTGTTTTTTGTTGTTGTTGTTGTTGTTGTTGTTGTAAATTTGTTTTGGTTCTTTGTAGATTCTGGATATTAGCCCTTTGTCAGATGGGTGGATTGCAAAAACTTTTTCCCATTCTGTTGGTTGCCGGTTCATTCTAATGATTGTATCTTTTGCTAGACAGAAACTCTGGAGTTTAATTAGATCCCATTTGTTTATTTTGGCTTTTGTTGTTGATGCTTTTGGTGTTTTAGTCATGAAGTCCTTGCCTATGCCTATGTCCTGAATGGTTTTGCCTAGGTTTTCTTCTAGGGTTTTTATGGTGTTAGATCTTATGTTTAAGTCTTTAATCCATCTGCAGTTAATTTTAGTGTAAGGTGTCAGGAAGGGATCCAGTTTCTGCTTACTGCACATTTTTCCCAACCAGTTTTCCCAACATCATTTATTAATCAGGGAATCCTTTCCCCATTGCTTGTTTTTGTCCAGTTTGTCAAAGATCAGATGGTTACAGATGTGTGGCGTTGCCTCCGAGGCCTCTGTTCTGTTCCATTGGTCTTTATCTCTGTTTTGGTACTGGTACCATTCTGTTTTGTTTACTGTAGCCTTGTAGTATAGTTTGAAGTCAGGTAGCATGATGCCTCCAGCTTTGTTCTTTTTACTTGGGATTGTCTTGACTATGTGGGCTCTCTTTTGGTTCCATATGAAGTTTAAGGTGGTTTTTCCAGTTCTGTGAAGAAGGTCATTGGAAGCTTGACAGATATAGCATTGAATCTATAAATGACTTTGGACAGTATGGCAATTTTTACAATATTGATTCTTCCTATCCATGAGCATGGAATATTTTACCATCTGTTTGTGTCCTCTCATTTCCTTGAGCAGTGGTTTGTAGTTCTCCTTGAAGAGGTCCTTTACATCCTTTGTTAGTTGTATTCCTTGATATTTTATTCTCTTTATAGCAATTGTGAATGGTATTTTCTCTTGATTTGGCTCTCTTTAAGTCTCTTATTGGTGTAAAGGAATGCTTGTGATTCCTGCACATTGATTTTGTATTCTGAAACTTTGCTGAAGTTGCTTATCTGTTTAAGGCAGTTATGGGTGAGACAATGGGATCTTCTAAGTATACAATCATGTTTTCTGAAAATAGAGAAAATTTGCGTTCCTCCTTTCCTAATTGAATACACTTTATTTCTTTTACTTGCCTGATTGCTCTGGCTAGAACTTCCAATAATATATTGAATAGGAGTGGTGAGAGAGGACATCCTTGTTTTGTGCTGGATTTCAAAGGGAATCCTTCCAGTTTTTACTCATTCAGTATGATATTGGCTGTGGGTTTGTCATAAATTGCTTTTATTATTTTGAGATAGGTTCCATTGATACATAGTTTATTGAGAGTTTTTAGAATAAAGGGCTGTTGAATTTTGTTGAAGGCCTTCTCTGAATCTATTTAGATAATCATGTGGTTTTTGTCTTTGGTTTATTTGGTTAATTACATTTATAGACTTGAGTATGTTGAACCAGCCTTGCATCCCTAGGATGAAGCCTACTTGATTGTGATGGATAAGCTTTTTTATGTGCTGTTGCAATCGGTTTGCCAGTATTTTATTCAATATTTTTACATCGATGTTCATCATGGATATTAGCCTGAAGTTTTCTTTTTTTTGTTGCATCTCTGCTGGGGTTTGGTATCAGGTTGATATTGGTCTCATAAAATGATATGGGAAGAATTCCCTCTTTTTTGTATTGTTTGGAATAGTTTCAGAAGGAGTGCTATCAGCTCCTCTTTGTACATCTGGTAGAATTTGGTGGTGAACCCATCTGGACCTTGATTTTTTTTGGTTGGTAGGCTATTAATTGCTGCCTCAACTTCAGCCCTTGTTATTGGTGTATTCAGCGTTTCAACTTCTTCCTGGTTTAGGCTAGGGAGGGTGAAAGTGTCCAGGAATTTATCCATTTCTTCCAGGTTTACTGGTTTATGTGCATTGAGTTGTTTGTCGTAATCTCTGATGGTAGTTTGTATTTTTGTGGAATCTTTGGTTATATCCCCTTTATCGTTTTTTATTGCATCTATTTGATTCTTCTCTCTTTTCTTTCTTTATTAATCTGTCTAGTAGTCTATTTTGTTGATCTTTTCAAAAAACCAGCTCCTGGATTTATTGATTTTGTGAAGGGTTTTTTTGTGTCTCTATCTCCTTCAATTCTGCGCTGATCTTAGTTATTTCTTGTCTTCTGCTAGCTTTTGAGTTTTTTTTTTTAATCTTCTTCCTCTAACTCTTTCAATTTTGATGATAGGATGTCGATTTTAGATCTTTCCTTGCTTCTCATGTGGGCATTTATTGCTATATATTTTCCTCTAGAGACTGCTTTAAATGTGTCCCAGAGATTCTGTTACGTCGTGTCTTTGTTCTCATTGGTTTCAAAGAACATCTTTATTTCTGCCTTCATTTCATTGACTATCCAGTTGACATTCAGGAGCCAGTTGTTTGATTTCCATGAAGTTGTACAGTTCTGAGTTAATTTCTTAATCCTGAGCTCTAATTTGATTGCACTGTGGTCTGAAAGACTGCTATGATTTCCATTCTTTTGCATTTGTAGAGGGGTATTTTACTTCCAATTATGTGGTCAATTTTAGAGTAGGTGCGACGTGGTTCTGAGAAGAATATATATTCTGTGGATTGCGGTGGAGGGTTCTGTGGATGTCTATTAGGTCCGCTTGGTCCAGATCTGAGTTTCAAGTCCTTGATATCCTTCTTAATTTTCTTTCTCGTTGCCCTGTCTCATATTGACAGTGGAGTGTTAAAGTTTCCCATTAATATTGTGTGGGAGGGTAAGTTCTTAACGACCCTCCCACACAATAGAGGTTTTTATTTATGTTTCAGATCACATAATGGGTGTTCCAACCTGAAGCGTAGCAGTTAACCATGCATACAGAAAGAAGTGTAAGTAAGTAGGAATAGATAGGGCTTTCTTGAAATAAATTATCTTATGTTTTATTAGCCCAGAAACATATTATATGACTAACCCTAGTTGTAAGTGAATCAAGAAGCAGAGTTTTCTTTTTTCAGTAAGACACATTGCCACCACAAGGAAATTTCAATCCATTACTGAACATCTGCTATGTAATTGATAATGAGCAACTGGCAGTATCTGCCTCATGTATACTTTCATTTCTGTAGTATTAATATTTGCACAAATTGTCAAGGGAAGGGTAGCTAAATTATTGAGATACAGTGTTATATCAGCTGTAAATAATAAAATGATTTTCTTACATTTTTATTTTCCCACTTTGTAATGCTTTTATCTTCTAGTACCTGTTTGTTTTTTCTTTTAAATTCATGTTGTTATTGATAATCAATTTTGATCTCTTTGTAAATATCATTAATTGATTAATGATATTTTCTTGTAATTGGCATTTTTCATTCTTATAAATTTATCATGCTTTTCTAGGCCAAATGAGTGACACATTTGAATCAAACTACTTATGATATTGCTTACTTGCTAAGGTTATGTATACAATTCAGGGTGAACTCTATCTTGCAAGCTAGAAATATATTTTTCAAATAAATATATTTCCAACAAGAATATTATAGAGATATTAGAATACAGTTTACAATTTTTGAAAATAGCTTATCTATTAAGCAATTCTCCTAATTATTTATCTTAAATGATTAATAAATATTGAGCATCGAGATGGTGGTGTATTCTCTTTAAAGTATATGGACTGCAATGATTCCACATATTTACCCTTTAAAGAACAATCAGAATGGGGTATATGCTTAATATTTTATTGTGAAATTTGAAATGTTTAATCAGAACTTGTAGCTGATGAGGTGAAATACTGAGATGAAATTATCCCTGTAGACAAGAGACCTCGTTTTAATAGGTAAAGGAGCACAAACAAGGACCAAGAAGGACCTAAAAGAATAGTTTCCAAAAGCACTCATTTAAAATCTTTTCCATAAAGAGCTTCGTTTATTTTCTCTTTATGATATCACATATCTAATCAGCTCTCAAAACTTAGAAGGTATTTTCTTAAAAGAGAGAAATAAGTAACAATCATATAACTTAAATGTCTTTTCATAGAAGAAAAACAAAAAGGTTTTAAAAGAGATTACTCTTCCTGGACAGGGCCTGATGCTCAGTATTATAAAACTGGTTACATACGATGAGCTATGAATTTTGGATCAGTGTCTTATAAGAAGCTTTCTAAAATCTGGTAAACAAGAATATACTGCCACTCCAATAATTCAGCTTATTTTATCCATTTGAGATATCTTCCCAAACAACGTGACCCAAGCCTTCCAATAACTCCCACAGTAGTTCTCTTGGAAAATAGATCTCAGCTCTTGGGATTCAATTCCCGTATTTTCTGGACCTCTGCGCAGTGCCTGTTACAACACTCACATTATTTCTCCTATTCCCTTTCACTGCTATCTTTAAGGACTGTATACCTTTTTCTAATGATCTAAGAAGTTTGCAGTTCTGTCCTTCCCTTGACAGTATTGTCTGGATTCTGAGAAGAATTTTCTCTTCTGTCATATGATATTTTAACCCAGGACCTTATTATTTGCTTGATTATGTCTTAAGTTTTATTTGTTTACCCAAATTCTACCTACAAACGTGACGTGTTTTGTATCTGCCTTGTCCAAATATCTCATTTGATAATCCAAATGAGACATCTATTTAAATGCCACCTGTACTTGTGACTTACCTTAATTGTGATGATTTCTTGGTTTTGCATACCATATTCAGTAGTTTATTGACCTATTAACCGACCTGTGTTTTCAAATTTCAGTAAAAATTGGATTTTAAGAAGAAAGATGGTACACACACGCATTTGTTATTTTTCTTGTTAACGTCTTTCCTCCAATTATATATTCAGGAATAGACTTGTTAATAATTACTTTTTCATGCTATCTGCTTAGTTACCGTGTCAATCTGTTTCTAAGAAAACCAGTTATTGCTCATAATCCATGTACATGTAGACATAAATATAGTATGAATAGATAAGCAGTAGTTTTTCAATATTTAAATTGTTTTATGAAAGAGACACAAATGATATATGAAGGATGAGCTAAAATTTACTAGAAAAAAACAAACTAATGGTCAAATGGACAGACAATGTGATTCTTCAATTTAATAATCACAGTGGTTGTGATAGGAAAGAAAAATCCGTAGTAATTTTAACAATATTGGTAGATTTATATACACATTTATAAATTGTATATGTATTAGTCTGTTCTTAGGCTGCTTTGAAGAAATACCAGAGACTGGGTAATTTATAAACAAAAGAGGCTTATTGACTTACAGTTCTATATGGCTGGGAAGGCCCCTAGAAACTTATCATCAGAGCAAAATGAAAAGCAGACACGTCCTTATTGACATGGGAGCAGCGAGGAGGTATGCCGAGCAAAGGAAGGAAAAGCCCCTTATAAAACCGTCAGATGTCATGAGAACTCACTGTCACAAGAATAGTGATATTGTACAGCATGGATAAAGCATTTAAAAACACTCAGAAGCTTGACTTCACACATTCACCTCCAGTTTCTTTTTCGTACTAACTGTAATCTTAGTAGAGCTGCTTCTTGTATGACACCAGAGGACAAAATTTACATTCTGTTGAATACTATATTTTTAAGAATGTAAACAGTAGCTTCCAGGCACTGTAAATAGCTAACACTTACCTCCTCTTTGTGTTAGTACTTTTATCTGTAAAGTAAATATAATCATAACATTTATCTTGTGGGGTTCTGTGAGGATTAAATGAGATAATATATGTAAAGTGTTTATTAAAAATGCCTAGAATATAATATAGGCCATCAAGTTCAACACTTTTCTGTTTTTCTCCATATCTTCTCCAGGCCTTTTCTTAACTTTTATGTATTCTAAGAGTTTATAAGAAAAATCTTCCTCTGGATTTCCAATTTATACTGGACAGAAACAGTGGCTCTAATATCAATTACAGATGTCAGTTTTGGTTTATTACAAACCGTTTTCCTGTACCCTGTGTAACTTTTGTGTTGTTTATCTTTGCCATGAATAGGCTAGGTTGTGGCAACATTCTTTTGTATGTGAAATACTTGGGACTGTCTAATCCCTTTGTTTAAAATTGTTTCATGAAAGAGATCCTCAAAATAATACATAATCATTTGACTAACGTGTGCATGCACACACATATAGATACATACACATTCATTTACTTTGAAGCACTTTTAACCAAAAATAAATTGACAGAAAGTGATGTAAAAGAATTAGTAGAGTGCTCATATGAGGTGAAAATGGTCCATATTATCAATACTACAAATTTACTCTACAAATACTAATACAAACACAAATACTAAATATTATGCTGGCTAAATTACACTTGCTGAAATTTTAAATTAGTGCCAAGAGTTTGGATAGCTTACTAATACTTCAGAAAGTAAGTTAATCTTCATCTCACAACTTCAGTTAAATGCTGTTTATCTAGATCTTGATTACTATTGACACTGGTCCAGTTTTGAGCCAAATTTTGGGATATAATATAAATACATTTGGTGGACAAAATAGGAAAATATAAAATGGACACTTATATTTGTTAAGTTTTTTTCACATTACTGTATTTCTCAAATATATCTATTAAATAATTCCAGAAAATTAAGAAGTATGTTTTCTGTCTATAATCCATATTGTGTAGGCAATACATACATGTGTGTAGAAGAAATTTTCTTTTGTTCTTGTGTTTTGTCATGCTCAAAAAAATTATAATTACATTTATTGTCTTCACACAGTCTCAGAAAATAGAATAATTTACCCATTTGTATATTTGGGCATTAATTTTTTATTCCATACAGCAATAAGGTAATGCAATCATGCAATTCATTAACACAATGTAATTTTCATTACATTATTGATGTCATTGGTCTTATTCACACTCAACTATAAAAACTTGAATTTCATTGCTCTGACAAAATATTGATTTCATGTATAAAATGAACAATAGCAAGTATTAATCAAGAGCACATATTTTGCTGATTTTTTTTTAATGGTGACTCCTTTTCGTCTATGTTGCAGAGATGCTAGCACTATTTAAAATCGGTTGCTGATACTAAATTCTTAAAATAGTCCTTAAATATACCCAAGATAGCTTTGGCAAACGGTCTTGAAGTCTTGCATCGTTACTTAGAATAGAAAGGAAATAAGGAATCTTAATCTTAAATTGGTAGTAAGGAAGTTAATGAACCACTTGCCTTTTCTAAATTATACTGATAGTGTGAATTAAAAGTAGTTTAATAGCCTGAGCAGAATATGTAGGTAGAAGGCCATAAAATCTATTATTGAAAATCCTATAGCCCACTAAAATTAGTCGTTGAATAAGGAAACTGGAGTCTACAAATCCAGGCAGTGATTTTTTTTTAAATGAGCATGTAATGCTATTGGCATATTATAAATCCAAAATATTAAAATATGTATGGAGTTCTTGACGTCATTCTAGGTCTTCCAATCAATTTAAGGACTCTCAGAAGAATGGATATAATAGGCCTATCATATTTCTTTAAAGTACTTATTAAAACTATCAATAATTTTAGTTACCAAAATCACGTAGTGTTCTAAATTATTTTTAATAAAGTTTTCAATAAATCCAAGAATATTGAGTCCAACAATGCTATTTTTCAAACAGGCCAAAAATATAAACTTCCTAATAAGTTAAATATTTTTTTCTCACATAATATGTGCTGTCAAAACCATAAAATATGAAAATAAACAAAAAATAGAACTTTGTGACAAATTATACTTGTTTTGACTAATTCTGTTCTGGAATGACTCAGTATTGACAAAGCAAACAGCAAATACCTGAAGTTGAAAATCGACAGAAATGTATGATGCAGTAAATCAATACATATGAAATAAGGGAGATGCAACTTTTTATTTGCATAAACAGTGTTAAAAAAAACCTCAGTTCCCTCAGTCCTGATAGTTTGATCCCAAAGTTAAAATTAATTACTTAAAAGTCATGACTCTAAAACTAGTATTTTCATCTAAAAGTTACAGTCTAGAAGCAAACAGATTTACATGAACACATATTTCAAAGTGTTATTCTAAATTATCAGGATTTTTTTTCTGTTATACAATCCAATATGCTACTGAAAACAAAATATGAGATATAGATGATCAAAAAAAATCATCTTTCTTTTTGTTGGGAACAGACTTTATTTTTGAGTCTTAAAGACTTAGGAAGGAAGAAAATGAGGCAAATAAACAAGGTTGTATGTCAAGCTTTTTCTGACACTACAAAGTCCCTATGGAATAACTGGACACCTAAACATAATAATATCAACCCTAACATCTTTATTAAAACTGAATGGCATTCTGCTATTCTGAAAAATGGGATACAACCAAAATTCAATTCTATCTGGTATACTAAACAGAGAAACCATTTACAAGATATAATGAAACAAGAATCTCTTTAAAAATACATGAAGGGCAAATGTGTTTTCTTTATGAGCTTCGCAAATTTGATGCACATTCTAATTTCTTTCTCTTGTAGCTTCCAGAGTTCCATTGATCTTGTGGCGTGGGAGTACTGTTACGGTGTGAGTCTGTTACCAGGAGCTATATGACAGCATTAATTAAGTTGTGTTTTGGGAAAATGAAAGCAAGCAAGATGTACATTTGCCTTTCTGCCAATAAACACTTAAGTACAGCAATGTGCAGGAATTCCTGGCACATAATCAATTTGATCTTTTTCTTTCTTCTTTTAGTGTATCTTTCCTTTCTTTTTGTCTTTCTTCCTTTGTTCTTTATTTTTTTTTAGTGATAGTTTCTACTTTTGTAATACAAATGACAGTTAGAAGGAACAGCTATTCTATATGAATGCCCTACAATCTCACATTTATAGAGGAATTTAAGGAAGAATACATGCAATAAAATTGAACTTTAGGAGCCATTGGGGCCTATGAACAGCTATCCTAAATCATTTTTCTTTGTTATACATATATGGTGTTTTGTTGAAAGGAAAAAATCTGTTATTTATGTACAGAACTGTTATTATATGAAAAATTATTTAAACACATTCTTCTGAGAAAGGTGATCTATCATTCCATAATTGGCTAAATATCTGTCTTCTGTTCTTACCCTTATGCCAAATGAGCTTTAACTTCATTTTCTAAGTGGCCTTTCTTCAGTAACGTTTCTCACAATGATTTTTTCTTAATCAGTAAGTTCACAGGTTTTTAGAAAACTGTATCTATGCAATAGGAACAAAGAATAAGGTCTAAACTCTTTTCATGCCCTGGTTCGGTCCTCATCAACCTCTTCATCTTTTGTTCAGGCCTTCCTCCACACCAAACTGTTTATAGGCTGTGCTGTTTATAGGCCTGTGATATTCCTTTTGATGTGCTGTTTACCACCTTCCATCCCCAACGTTTTTAAGGATACTTACTTATTTTCAAGATCCATCACAGGTATTTCCCTTTCTCAGCCACCTTATCCTCTCTACTGTGAACTAAAGTTTCCTTTTATTTTTTGCCATTATATTTTGTTAATGTCAGCATCACAGGACCTGTTATATTTTATTTTTTCAATTATTTATGTATGGCCTCTGGTTGCACCGTATGTTCCATGAAGATGGGAGCTGTTTCCTGTTCATTCATGTTTTACAGTTATGTTTATTATGATTTTTATTGCTCTTACCAAAAAATATATATAACAAATTACGTCCCTACATTTTCTTTCACTTCCCATTCCTGAAACTATTAAAGTCAATAACAGATATGTGTTGTTCTATGATTATCAAGAAATATTTATACAGTGCCTGCTGTGTGTCAGGGTAGACACTGCTCTTGGTGATATTCATATAACAGTTAACAAGACAGAATCCCTGTCCTCTAAAAACCTCCAGTTAAGTGGGATAAGTATCCTATGCTTGAGGATATTTCATTATTAAATCAAATAAGAAACAAACAGTTTTCACGATATCAAGTGTACCCAATATTAAAATTCTGAATAACAGCATAAGTAGTGGTAGAGAATTTGAAGAGAACAAGAAATAATTCCACATTGATAAGTCTATTTAATAAACAAAACGTTTTACTCATTAAAACCAATTAAGTTATCTTTTTCTGTTTCGTATTAATTTTTTGGAAATAATGCTATACTTTGTTTACTTCTTATTTGCATTATGGCTTTCTACCATAGCAGTTTATTTTTCCTGGAATTTTTAATTGTCTTTGGTTTTGCTTTGTTTCTTAATTGTTGATATAACAAAAACAATTATCTCCGACATATAACTAAGTTGACTTACTGCTCACTGACAGTATTTGTTAAAAGAACAATTTGAGACAAACTTCTTTAGCTTCAGGAAAGTGAAGATTCAGAGATATTTGTTAATTGCTTTGAGTTTTATTGATTATAGTTTATTGATTACATAACTTATTTGGGGGTTTTCTAAAGTATACCTGCAAATAATACTTTTAAGAGAGTACAGACCTTCTTCATCTTTGTGTTCTGAATATGTTGTTTTGCTCACACTTGTTTGATAGGCTGGCAATGGAATTCAAAGCTCAAAGCAGTTTTCAATTAAGACACAAAATTCTCTTTAAATGTTTAGTTTTGTGTGTGGGATGGGGGAATCTATTATGGTTTTCTACCATATATGCCTACATTTTAACTAAGTCCTTACATGCTCTTAATTTTATTAAATGAAGAATTATATATCTCATTCTTTTTTTCTTATAGCTCTGGTCACAATATTTTTACTGCAATAGATGCTCAAAAAACATTGTTATTAGTAAGGAAGATGATTATAATATATATGAGTCATAATGATTTTAAGAAAAAAGCACAAATCTGTTATCCAGCCTCTCTTTCCTATTTTAAAAATTGCATCTATTCAAAAACCTGTACGTCACCATGCATCTTGATTTCCCATATAGTCATTCATTTAATTTTTAACATTTATTATCTTTGGGATTCCAGAAACAATTCGAATGACTGGACATAAAGCAGTGAACCCCTTACTCCCAGTAGAGGGAATAACTGAAGTAACTTAACTCACTGAGCTAACATCTCACTAGCTTATTCTTCAGTATTCTAAAAATAATAACACTAAAATATCTTGAATTACATACTTCTCTGCATTTCCATAGCCATTGTTATCTCTTACTAGTATTACTACAATAGGCTTCCTACATATTACCTCTAATATACAGCTCCAGCCAACCTCAGATCTCACTATAACCTGCAATCCATTAATTTTGTCATCTTCTCACTATTCCTTTTCCAACTCTCCACTTGCAGTATTCATACTTCTCCTTACTTTGCTTAATTTCCATGGTAGTCATTGCCATCAATGCCTAGCACATAGGCTCACCACTGTCAAACTCTTACCTAAAACCCAATCATAGTTAACATTCATCTATTCATCATTTCTCCTTCTGCATCCATGCAGCTGAGCATGGCTGGAAAAAACAAAAACAAAAGCAAAAACATATAGCTACGTGTTGCCACACTCATTTTCTTTTTCTGCCTCTCATGAATGTTTACCAAGTTCTTTTCTGTTTGGGAGTTTTGTCTAGCCCTGGAGTCTCCTTCTTCACTTCTCAAGAGATTCACTGCCCTACATTCTCTAGCTCTCTGTTCAAATATCACTCTCTGCACAGTCCTACACTAACTTAAATTTTAAAACAGAATATGCATATTTCAATTTATGTTTGTGTATTTTATTTCATATAATCTTTTTTTCTTATAGTATCCTGTTCTTTTTATTTCACAAAATAAAACACATATGATTATACAGGAAACAAATTTTGTTGAAATTGTGCCATTACAGTATTTAAAATAAATGTTTTTTATTTAGTGAAATATGTTCTTCTTCATTAAGGCTTTTAATAGGAAGATCTAATAATTGCCATATAGTGATGAGACTAAAGGATAATTTAAGATATCTATAAAACACTAACATAATACAAAATATCTGTGATTTTTATTGGTGCTGATACTCTTAAAGTTATTCATAATCGAAAAGCCAAATTTCAGTTAGAGGTTTGTGAAAATAAAGTTATAGTTTTTCTTAATCTATGTTCATAGTTTTCACAGATTTCCCAGACTTCTCTAGAGTCAATGGACCCATGTTAAGATCCCTGAGTAGTCTAAATCCCTCACTGCATGAGGAATACATTCTTTTGATACTCTAATTGTTTGTCCATATAAGTTAGGTGGGTGAAGGAAGGATTGGACTGAATGCTGACTCTTCCAGCTCTTATTCCAGTGCTGAAGGGCAAAATACAATACACAAAACAAGTGAAACAGCAGGTGTAGGAGGAAACTCACAATCATTACTAGTGGACAACATCGTGAAAGTTATTTTGATGTACCAGTGATATGGTAGATCTTTAAAATTTCAAGTACTGCATATGAAATTAAGGATTAACATACTTGTAACAGATCCCAGCACTGTTAATATCCATCCCCTTCTTTTTATTTATGTCCTTGAGCCACTTATCATTAACTAAAAAAAAAAGAACAACAACAACAAAAAACTTTAATTCTAAAACACATTTACTTTGTTTTTTACTATTCAGTCTACTAGACTGTAGGCTTCATAAAAACCGAGACTTTCCATGGCCTACAAACACTGTATCCTTGTGCAAATTCTATCACCTGGCACATAGTAGGTGGTAAATTGTACTTGTTGAATGAATTAATGAACGAATTTACTAAATAATAAAATGCATTTTATAGAATATGTCTTTCTGTTTGTACTAAAACATTTTTAAATTTGAATGTAGAATGACATGTCAATCAGTCAAGGTCAAGATTTCTTAGTTGCTAGTTAATAAGAGTAATATGAAAATACAAACTAGCATAAAGCCTACTAATGTATAAATATGGTAATATAATTATTCTTAATTATAAAGGTATAAAGAATCATGAGTATTTAAAATCGTATGAAGAATAATTTAATATTTTTTGATAAGGCTCAAGGAAGTATACTCATTTTATACTTGCATTTAAAAAAGTATAAATATAGAATATTAGGCCTATGCATGACTGAAGAAGCAAACTTCTCATTTTTTACAGTAAGTTTGCCTTGGAGAAACTTATCTGTCTATATACAAGTAGCTAGAATTCTCCAAGGGAATCTTCAAATCTTTGAGCAGGTAGGTGGAAGATGCAATGTTTAAAATGAAAGGAGACATTAGGAAAGCAGGTAGGAGGAATGAGTGAAATGATGTAGGAAGAAGCAAAAGCACAGCAGTGGGTTAGAAAGATATTTGACCTTGATGTGGGTGGTGAGTAGAAGGCAGTGAAAAATATGTAACAAGAATAAAAATGAGAGATACTTGGAGGAAAATGGAGAATTAAAAAATCTTTCACGGTAGGGCCAGGAAAGCCAAATGCACATTATGAAACGGTAGTAGGCCTGTTCACAGCTCATTGAGGGGTAGCATATACCCAGTCACTTCAAAGCAGGCAAAAACAATGTGCCACTGTGATTTAAGGCAATCAGTTCATAGACCCCTTTTTGCATGATGGATACTTTATAACATATACGATTATTTGAGAATAAATAAAAAGACACTACAGAATAAACTCTCCTTTATTCTTTCTTATTAAAGATTCCTCTTTATTCTAATGAGAGCAAATAGAATGGTTAAAAGGGCACACATTTAAGTTAGACAGTCTGAGGTCCAGTTGTGGGTTTCCTACCACCTGCTGTGTAACACTATATAAGTACTTAATCTCTGTAAATCTCAGCTTTTGCAGGGTCAATGAATGAATAAACAGGGATCAGCACCCTCAATACACCGTCTCAATACACAGATTATATGACCTCGTTAAGCACTGGGTATATTTTTTCTTTTGTTTAGGTATATTTCTACCACAATAATGACTACAAAAGCACCGGGTATTAATGTCATTTGTATTGCTGCTGTTGTCATTGCTTTTATTACGTGTTAGGTCTAAATCTATTTGATTTGTTTTGTTAGAAGTTTTTCACTCCATTTTCTTCATGTATCAGGAAATTAATTTTTATACAATTCTTTTATTTCATAACTTGTATTTACATTAAAATGACTATATCTAAGCTTATCTGTGATTTATTAAATAATATAGAGGTGAAAATTGATTTACTCAAAATTTAGAAACAAAGAGAATACCACTGACTACACAATAGTTCAGGCATACAAAATGACAGTTATTAATTCTCTCTACACTTCATCAGTTACTGGTAGTTTATTGCTATTCACCATTATATTTCTAATATCTATAAAAAATAGATTACTTTCTGAGTTCTTAATGCTTCCAAGAAGTTCATTTGATTTCTAGTAGGAAATTTTATATTTTAAAGGAGTAAATGTACTAAAATAGATAATATAAAGTATAGTATCAAAATATCTGATATCATTTCAATAAGATACCCTGCTGCTCAGAAGAAGATGAAAAAACCTCCCAATTTCCAATTAATTCCACACAGGGCATTCGATACAGTTTATATACTGTGATTTATTTTGTGAAAGTGTAACTACTTTTTCTTGACGATTGTATAAAGAATTTTGAAACCACAATTTCATTGTTT
The DNA here is from genome assembly GCF_001604975.1 of Cebus imitator. NCBI lineage: Eukaryota > Metazoa > Chordata > Mammalia > Primates > Cebidae > Cebus > Cebus imitator. The sequence goes on from NW_016107527.1 coordinate 91,262, forward strand.
TACCTGAACTTTGCACTTGCAGTAAAGTATATTTTGGGACAGATTATTTGTACAACTGACCCACTTTGTTCAAATACAAAAAACCTCTAAAATCAGGTTGAAATGAACATATTATTATTGAGATTTACTCTGATAGATGATTTTTTTCTGCAAAATTATTACAATAATCAGTTCAAGAATAAGAGTAACAGGGAAGTGTTCCTTAAGTGGTCTCACAATTATATGGTGATAGCATACACCCAGTGATTATTATATGGTGATTTCCCTGGGTACTATTTAGGGGCAGAAGAAAATGAATGAATGGGTAGATATTATAAAAGCAAACACATATAGAAGAAGTCTACAGAAAGAAAAGTATAAAATGTTTACTGAGCTACTCAAGGCATTAGACTGTCCTTGGTATACATTGAAAAGAAAAAGGTTGCTTTAATAAAGGATTTAATTTATTTATATTGAATTAAAATATTAAAATGAGATTTTGAAAGTCTACATTAGGAATATGCATAAAAGCCTAAAAGACTCATGCCCAAATGTTTATATCAGCATTATAGACAATAGCCTCAAACTAGAAGTTGCCCAAATGTCCATCAAAAGTAGAATGGATAAACAAATTTTAATTTATTTTTACAATGAAATATTATACAGAAATGAGAATATTAAAACTACCAATACTCATAACAATGTAATTTAATTTCAATAAAAATAATGTTGAATGAAATAATTCAGAGCTTACCATATGAGGTGATTTAATAAAGTTTAAAAAAACTGCCCATGATAACATACATGAAAACTCTGCTGTTATGTTACCCTAAGTGCGGGGATAAATTAGTTGAAGAGGGATACCAGAGGGTTTCCGGGATATTGGTCACGTTCCGTGCTTGATCTGGTTGTTGGTTACACAGAAGTACTAACTTTGTAAAAATTCGTTAGGCTGGATACTTACAACTTGTATGCATTTCTGTCTGCATATAATTTTAAAAATACTTTTAAGTACATAAGATTGTGTAAAATTTTTAGTGGGTCCCACTAAAACAACTACCAGTGTCGTATGCACTGTTACTTGTGGAAAAGTTAGAATATTCCAGACTTCTAAATGCATAGCTTCTTCAGAACACAGGGATCATATACTTTTTATCACTAGTTGACACTGTCAAGAAAAATGGACATTTTCAATGGACTCCTCTGTAGAGATTATAGTATTTTAAATGACAAAGTACATTCTCTTTTTTTTTTTGGAGATGGGTTCTCCCTCTGTTCCCGAGGCTGGAGCGCAGTGGCACAATCTTGGCTCACTGCTACCTCTGCCTCCTGAGTTCAAGCAATTCTCCTGCCTCAGTCTACTGAGCAGCTGAGATTACATTCACTTGTCACCATGCCCTGCTAATTTTTGCATTTTTAGTACTGGCAAGGTTTCACCATGTTGGCCAGACTGATCTTGAACTCCCGATCTCAAGTGGTCCGCTGGCCCCAGCATCCCAAGGGGCTGCGCCCAGCTGACAAAGTACATTCTTCACAAATATCTTGACACCTAACAAGATCAGAGTAAATGCTGTAAAATGAAATCTCTCAATTCTTAATTTTGGGGTCTTTATAATTAAATGTGTGCACAGTTTAAATGAGTTTTTATATGTATTGTATTTTTGCTTCACTGAGTACCTTTCTTTTATAAATATTTTTGCAAAATCAAACGCATTAAATAATGCTGTCATTTATGTTTGTTTTGAATCATTTGACAAACTTAGGTGCTGTGAAATTGTAAGGCTTCTTAATTTCAGTCCTTTATGGAATATAAATTTATCAAATTAAAAATAAAAATGCAATCAAAAGAAACTTCTACAAGTGGAAATATTCTCAGAAGCAATTACAAAAATAAATCTTAAACACTGTGTAAGCTATCATCATCTAATTTTTTCTGTTCCTCCCTTACTTTTGTGGGGATACATTTTAATGTTTATCTGTTTGCACGTTTATTTTAACAGAAGCTTTGATTCAATAAGAGCTTTAAAATCTAGTCATTTGGTGCTGTGTATGTTAAAAACGAAATTTGAAACAAAATGTAAACCAAATTAGACTTATATACCAAAAAAGTTGAAAATATTTATAGTACATGTATGTTGATTTACAAAGTAGATTTCAAAGGTTCACATATGTTTAAAATCAATTCATAAAAGCTATCTCATACAGTATACAATGTTGAAGTATCCTTTTTTATTCAACATCAATTCCATTATTTAAAGAATTGTCATCATGTAAGTATAAATATAGCTGCGTATATAGGCACTTTAACTTCTCTTTCAGTGGGTGTAATATTATAGCTAACTTCTACCCAATTATAAATTAGGGATACATCACAACTATCTTCAAGTACATTTTTATTTATTAGATTTTCTTAATTAGTAAGATCTTTCATTTATTTCCCTACTCTGCTCTACCAAATATCATAATCACACCATTACCTCAAATAAATTGCCTTGAATTTTGAATGTTAAATTAGTCGATATTAGCATTCAAAATTATATACTTCAACTTTTGTCTTATAAATTTCTAAACCTTTACATAGAATACATAAATTGGATGAAATAATATAATATTTATCTGAATTAACTTTCTTGATGTGCTAGTTGAAGTATCTGATGACACCAATATGAAATTTGTATTATTCAAGTATTTCGGAAAATTTCCTACTTTGTGTGTGTGTGTGTGTGTGTGTGTGTGTGTGTGTTTTGGTGTTGTTGTTTTGTTGTCATAGCTGCTGTTGTTGTTTTTGAGACAGACTCGCTCTGTTGCCCAGGCTAGAGAGCAAGGGCTTAAGCTCACTGCAACCTCTGCCTCCCAAGTTCAAGTGATTAGCTTCCTAACCTCCTGAGTAGCTAGCTGAGCTTACTGGCACCCACCACTACACCCCACTAATCTTCGTATTTTTAGTAGAGACAGGTTTCACCATGTTGACCAGCCTGGTCTTGAACTCCTGTTCTCAGGTGATCCACCCACCTTGGCCTCCCAAAGTGCTGGGATTACAGGCATGAGACACTGTGCCCCACCTAAAATTTTCCTACTGTTAATGGCACAAACATATCAGCTTTTGCTTCACTTTTCATATGTGCACAAGACAACTTGAAATTAAAAGCAAGCAATTTGATCTAAATGCAAAATTAATCTTTACAAAGTAAATTACAAACATATCTCAAAGTTGCGTAGCTTCTTATAATGACTCTCAGATTTTGAAATAAATGCTGAATTTTGCAGCAGTTTCTGGGCTTCATCTGTTCAGGACTATCATTAGGCTACCATAGTAAATGGTCAATATCAACACCATGTATAAGTTGTTTATGATCAACTTTCCAATTGGTTCCACTAACTTGTGACACACTGATCAAGTACATTTCATAGGATGCAAGAAAAGCCACAGTAAGAGTGATAAAAACACTGCAGTGACAGCAGGACCAAGAACTCTAGATCTTACCTCTACTGGAAGGAGCTAGTTGTATCTAGCCACTTAATTCTGAATGAACTTTATTTAACAGTTAGAACTCTGCACACTGTCCTTGAAAGGGAGGTATTAGCCATCTTACTTTTTTCTAACTTAGAAAGGAAGGAGCTTATCTCTGGTCAGCTCTCAGATTTACCTCGCTAAAATAAGAACTGAATGCAGCACATGCATCTTACACCGTGAGATCAGACCGTGACCAAAGCAGAATGCACAAATTGTTGGTCTACATAACACCTTGTGCCTTATTTTAATACAACTATCATAATATTGGAATAAAATATAATTAACTATCATAATATTGTATCAAACGCTCTGGGACAGATGCCTAAGCCTATCAAAATCTTGAGACCCCAGGTGTACAGTTGAAGACATCTTTAAGGTATCTATAATTTTGTGTAAGTTGTCATACATGTAATTATTTATTAAAAAATAAAAAGTTCAGGATAAAGATATTTTACAGACCAAAATGTAGCCCACTGTCTCTATCAATCTCTTTTATGGCTATTATGGAGAAACCTAAGCAGAGCAGGTAACAAGTTGGATAATTCTAGGTGGGTGTTAGAGTAATTGGAAGATGTGTTAGTGTTCTCCAGAGAGACAGAACAAATGGGAGATAAGGCTACCTAGACTAGATATAGATAGATAGATATAGATATAGATGATATAGATATAGTATAGATGTAGATACAGACATAGACATAGTTATAGATGATATATGAAAGGGGATTTATTGGGGAATCAGTTCATGTGATTACGGAGACTGAGAAGTCCCACAAGAGGCTGTCTGTAAACTGTAAAACAAGGGAAGCCAATTGCATGAATCAGTCCAAGTCCAAAAGCCTTAGAACCGGGGAAGCCAACAATATAACTCTCAGTCCAAAACCAAATGCCTGATAACCCAGGGCAGGTGGGAATGGGATGGGTTGCACTGGTATAAATCTTAGAAGTTGGGCAAGAGAAGATAAATGTCCTGGCTCTGCGAGACATGCAAACTTTGTTTTCCCCTGCCTTTCTATTCTGTCAGTCCTCCAGCTAATGAGATGGTGTCTGCTCATATGGAGGGTGGATCTTCCCTTCTCAGTCTATTGATTTACACTCCAATTTCCTCTCTGTTTTGGGACCCATAATAATTGCCCCGATAGTGTTCCAAATAATGAAACTAATAAAAATTATAGTCTTACATTATTTTGTTTTTTGTAGAAATAACTAACCTGATTCACCAAATAGACAATTGTTTGAAATATAGTGAAATCACTTTCACATTTTCATATAATCACTGCTTATTATTCTCATTTCCTTTCTCTGTTCCCCTCCATATACTCCCTATTACATTTAATTTAAGAAATTAAACTCAAACATATTTTGAAGCATCTTTTATTTTTTTCTAACTGATTTTCATTTCATGGTTGTCATTGTGACATGACAGAATTAAACTGTGAATAACTGAACATTTCATATTATAATAGTGGCAATAATATCAGCTGATCACCACACAATCATTTGTTATATATAATATTACATAATTATATTTGTTCAATATAATCTAGTTATTAAGATGGAAGAACTAATTCACAAACTTGGTTAATTACTATATTTTTCAGAAATCTAGAAAACTGGCTAGAGCCAATAATTTTAAAAGTTATAAATAGAAATCTCATGTATTTTAAATAAAGCTTTCTATAATTGTGTTCAACATCTAAATTACTAAGGCTTTCTGTTGACATTGCTGGAGGAGTCATGCAGTAACCATTTACTGGGAATCTTCAGGGAAATGGACAGGCTTAGAATCTTCCTTTGGTTAATGTTCCAATTGCTGCATTAAATTCTTTCACTTAACCTAAGTCACACCAATACCACAGCTCTAAATCGTGAAGCAAAGAGTTGGCTATGCTCTCCAAGGTACATTCCAGTATAACATTTATTAACTCTGGTCTGAAAGAGGAATTGACGTATGCCTGAAGAAATTCTTAGAGTTTTAGAATGTTTGTCTGTTTGGCATAATTACTGTTTACCTGGCTAATTTCTTCCCAACCTCCAGGTCTTATATAATGTCCCTTCACCTTATCCATCAAACCCAAATGAGACTCCTCGCGTGCCTCCTAAGTGCTCCCATAGCATCCTGTACTTACTCTCGTCACATAATGTATTGGTATCTATTAATTACATATTTCCTTATATATGGCTCTATTATTCCATTTTCACACTACTATAAAGAACAACCTGAGACTGAGTAATTTATAAAGAAAAAAAGTTTTAGTTGACACACAGTTTCACATGGCTGTGGAGGCTCCAGGAAACTTACAATCATGGCAGAAGGCGAAGGGGAAGCAAAGCATGTCTTACATGGTGGCGGGAGAGAGAACGCCAGGAGGGAACTTCCAAATAGTTTTAAAGCATCAGATCTTGTGAGAACTCATTCACTATCACAAGAACAGCATGGAGAAACGTTTTCATGATCTAATCACTCTCCCCTGCACCACCACATTCCTCCTTTGACACATGGAGACCATAATTCGGATGAGTGAGATTTGGGTGGGCACACAGAGCCAAACTATATTAGTGGCCTTGAAAGTGGAACTCTGTCTTATTCACATTGTATCTCTGACACCTTCCCTAGTGTTCAGTATTAAAACTTGTGCAATAAATATGTTGAATGAATGAAATGTTAGTCTGTATCTGTAAAAGCATTTTACACTTCTACTTTAGAATAAGAACAAGCACAACCCAAATAAAGTGAATAATTCTGCATTAAGTACAAATAACAGATTTGAATGTTACTCCTATATAGTAAAATAAAGTTAGTAAATGCTGCTACTCAATTATGTTTTTCTTTTTTAAATTTTTTATTTATTTTTTATACTTTAAGTTCTGGGGTACATGTACAGAACGTGCAGGTTTGTTACATAGTTATACATGTGCCATGGTGCTTTGCTGCATCTATCACCCTGTCATCTACTTTAGGTATTTCTCCTAATGCTATTCCTCCCCTAAATCCCCACCCCTGGCAGGCCCCAGTGTATGATGATCCCCTCCCTGTGTCCATGTTTTCTCTTTGTTCAACTCCTACTCATGAGTGAGAACATGTGGTATTTAGTTTTCTGTTTCTGTGTGTGTTTGCTGAGAATGATGGTTTTCAGCTTCATCCACATCCCTGCCAAGGACATGAACTTGTCCCTTATTATGGCTGCATAGTATCCCATGGTGTATACTTGCCAGATTTTCTTTATCTAGACTATTACTGATGGGCATTTTGGTTGGTTTCATGTCTTTGCTGTTATGAACAGTGCCACAATATACATACGTGTGAATGTCCTTTGGATATATACCCAGTAATGGAATTGCTGGGTCAAATGCTATTTATAGTTCTAGATCCTTGAGGGATCACCACACTGTCTTCCACAATGGTTGAACCAATTTACACACCCACCAACAGTGTAAAAGTGTTCCTATTTCTCCACACCCTCTCCAGCATCTGTTGTCTCTTGATTTTTTAACAACTGGCATTCTAACTGGTCATTAGAGAAATGCAAATCAAAACCACACTGAGATACTATCTTTTGCCCAATTTTTGATGGGGTTGTTTGTTTTTTTCTTGTAAATTTATTTAAGTTATTTGTAGATTCTGGATATTAGCCCTTTGTCAGATGGGTAGATTACAAAAATTTTCTCCCATTCAGTAGATTGCTGGTTCACTCTAATGATAGTTTCTTTTGCTGTGCAGAAGCTTCATAGTTTAATTAGATTCCATTTGTCTATTTTAGCTTTTGTTGCCATTGCTTTTGGTGTTTTAGTCATGAAGTCCTTACCCATGCCTATGTCCTGAATGGTATTGCCTAGATTTTCTTCTAAGGTTTTTATGGTTTTAGGTCTTACATTTAAATCTTTAATCCATCTGGAGTTAATTTTAGTATAAACTGTAAGGAAAGGATCCGGTTTCAGCTTTCTGCACATGGCCAGCCAATTTTCCTAACACTATTTATTAAGTAGGGAATCTTTCCCTATTCCTTGTTTTTATAAGGTTTGCCAAGATCAGATGGTTGTAGATATGTGGCATTATTTCTGAGGCCTCTGTTCTGTTCCATTGATCTATATCTCTGTTTTGGTCCCAGTACCATGCTGTTTTGATTACTATAGCCTTGTAGTATAGCTTGAAGTCAGGTAGCATGATGCCTCTAGCTTTGTTCTTTTTACTTGGGATTGTCTTGGCTATGCGGGCTCTCTTTTGGTTTCATATGAAATTTAAGGTGTTTTTTTTTTTTTTTTCCAATTCTGTGAAGAAAGTTAATAGTAGCTTCAAGGGGATAGCATTGAATCTATAAATTACTTTGGGCAATATGGCTGTTTCATGATATTGATTCTTCCTAACCATGAGCATGGCATGTTTTCCATCTGTTTGTGTCTTCTTATTTTCTTGAGCAGTGGTTTGTAGTTCTGCTTGAAGAGGTTCTTCACATCCCTTGGTAGTAGTATTCCTAGGTATCTTATTCTCTTTATAGGAATTGTGAATGGGAGGTCATTCATGATTTGGCTCTCTGTTAGTCTGTTATTGGTGTATAGGAATGCTTGTGATTTTTGCACATTGATTTTGTATCCTGAGACTTTGTTGAAGTTGCTTATCAGCTTAAAAAGATTTTGGGCTGAGACAATGGGGTCTTCTAAATATACAATCATGTCATCTGCAAATAGAGACAATTTGATTTCCTCTTTTCCTAATGGAATACACTTTATTTATTTTTCTTGCCTGAGTGCCCTAAGCCAGAAATTCCAATACTATGTTGAATAGGAGTGGTGAGAGAGGTAATCCTTGTCTTGTGTTGGTTTTCAAAGAGAATGCTTCCAGTTTTTGCCCATTCAGTATGCTATTTGCTGTGGGTGGGTCATAAATAGCTCATTATTTTGAGATACATTCCACCGATGCCTAGTTTATTAAGAGTTTTTAGCATAAAGCGCTGTTGAATTTTGTTGAAGGCCTTCTCTGCATCTTTTGAGATAATCACGTGGTTTTTGTCTTTGGTTCTGTTTATGTGATGGATTACGTTTATTGATTTGCATATGATGAACCAGCCTTGCATCCCAGGGATGAAGCCAACTTGATCGTGATGGATTAGCTTTTTGATGTACTGTTGGATTTGGTTTGCTAGCATTTTATTAAGGATTTTCGCATCAATGTTCATCAGGGATACTGGCCTGCAATTTTTGTTGTTGTTGTTGTGTCTCTGCCAAGTTTTGGCATCAGTATGATTCTGGCCTCATAAAATGAGTTAGGAAGTAGTCCCTTTTTTATCTATTGTTTGGAATAGTTTCAGAAGGAATAGTACCAGCTCCTCTTTGTATGTCTGGTAGAATTTGGCTGTGAACCTGTCTGGTCCTGGACTTTTTTTTGTTGGTAGGCTATTAATTGCTGCCTCAATTTCAGACCTTCTTATTGGTCTCTCTAGGGATTTGACTTCTTCCTGGTTTTGTCTTGGGAATGTGTAAGTGTCTAGGAATTTGATCATTTCTTCTAGATTTTCTGGTTTATTTGCACAGAGTTGATTATAGCATTCTCTGATTGTAGTTTGTGTTTTTTGTGGGATTGGTGGTGATATTCCCTGTATCATTTTTTATTGCATCTATTTGATTCTTCTCCCTTTTCTTCTTTATTAGTATGGCTAGTGGTCTATCTACTTTGTTGACATTTTCAAAAAACCAGCTCCTGGATTTATTGATTTTTTGAAGGGTTTTTTTTGTGTCTCTATCTCCTTCAGTTCTGCTCCCATCTTGGTTATATTTTATCTTGCTCCTCTAGTTCTTTTAATTGTGACATTAGGGTGTCAGTTTTAGATCTTTCCCCTTTTCTCTTGTGAGCATTTAGTGCTATAAATTTTCCTCTACATACTGCTTTAAATGTGTCCCAGAAATTCTGGTATGTTGTGTCTTTATTCTTATTGTTTTCAAAGAATATCTATATTTCTGCCTTCATTTCTTTATCGAGTAGCCATTCAGGAGCAGGTTATTCAGTTTCCATGTAGTTGTGTGGTTTTGAGTGAGTTTCTTAGTTCTTAGTTCTAATTTGATTGCACTATGGTCTGAGAGACTGTTTGTTATGATTTCCATTCTTTTGCATTTGCTGAGGAGTATTTTACTTCCAATTATGTGTTCAGTTTTATAATAAGTGCAATGTGGTGCTGAGAACAATGTGTATTCTATTGATTTGGGGTGGAGAGTTCTGTAGATGTCTATTAGGTCCACTTTTTCCAGATTTGAGTTCATGCCATGGATGTCCTTGTTAATTTTCTGCCTTGTTGATCTGTCAAATATTAACAGTGGAGTGTTAAAGTCTCCCACTATTAATGTGTGGGAGTCTAAGTCTCTTTGTAGGTCTACAAGAGCTTGCTTTATAAATCTGGGTGCTTCTGTATTGGTTACATATATATTAAGGATATTTATCTCTTCTTGTTGCATTGAGTCGTTTACCATTATGTAATGCCCTTCTTTGTCTCTTTTGATCTTTGTTGGTAAAGTCTGTTTTTTCTGAGACTAGGATTGCAACCTCTGCTGGGTTTTTTTGTTTGGTTGGTTGGTTGGGTTTTTTTTTTTTTTTTGCTTTCCATTTGCTTGGTAAATATTCCACCATCCCTTTATTTTGAGCCTATGTATGTCTTTGTACATGAGATGCATCTCCTGAGTATGACACACTGATGGGACTTGACTCTTTATCCAGTTTTCCAGTCTGTGTCTTTTAATTGGGGCATTTAGCTCATTTACATTTAAGGATAATATTGTTATTTGTGAATTTATCTTAATTTTATTTTTTTGTTTTGTTTTCATTGAATATATGTGAAGAAAATAAATGGCCAGAAATTTTGTCATGTAAGCATAGATTGAGTGGAGGTCTTCTTAGCATATTTTAAATAAATGTGTTTATTATTTAAAATGGGTTGGAGTAATTTTCAATTAGGAGATTTAAATGCATACATGTACTGATGTATATATTTTGTTTGAAGAATGAACTAAAAATGTCAGAAGTACACAGCAACATATTTACTTGCTTAATGATTCTTGCCTTCTGAATAGTAAAGATGACTAGAAGAATACATAAAACAATAAGAATGCAAATTAATGCTATTTGTCTTTGTGGTGACATAAAGAATGCATAAGTCTTTGACTGTAACCTAATCCAAAAATATATTCGCTAAAGAAGGACGTGGAGGAGACATGCTATGAACCTAACTAACTATATATTTTATTTAATTGTATGTGTACTAAAAATGTTTTTAAAAATGTACTTTTTCAACTTATGAAAGGTAACAAGGACCATAATTCTCCTACTTCCATCTATCTTGAAGTGCATTCTTTATAGAGCAAAGGCCAAATTCACTGGCATGCCTGGCAGAGGATATGAAAAGCAAATTCCAAGAAAACAATTTAGGAATGTTAAGTGCTTTGGGACATGAAGTGTGCTCAAAGGAATTTCCTAACAAGGTTCGGAGTACAGTGACAAAGGATGGCATAACACAAATAAAGTGAGTTTAATCAAAAGTATTCCTGAAGGAATATGCCTTTCTTTGATGCAATAATCTTATATAGAGGGTTATAACAAATTTATTTTTCTCCTCAGAACAAATGAAATGGTGCTTTACTTAGAAGCTACACATAGTCTATACCCACTTATTTGAGGCTCCAATCAGCTGTATAATTGACCAAAATTTGAAAAAGTTTGTAGTATCATAAAGCAGATATAGTTTTGAGTAGTCTTGTTAACTGAATACAGAAGGACTTGCTATCAAATAATACCCAGAAATTTTTTTGTGCAATTGTGGGATAACAACACCCTTATGCAGTTTCTATTATTTTTAAAAAGTAAAGTTATCATTTTAATAGGCTGTATGGTATGAGTCTTATTACTGATCTATTTTAAACCCTATAAGTCAATTTAAATGTATTAATAAATGTGCACTTTTGCAATCTTTAAGCAATGGAATATGCAAATAGAAGCTAAAGACTTTTAACTCCTGAGCACCCAAACATATTCATCAAACACAGATGGATATATTATAGTACATACTAATTTCTATTGTAAAATAAACATATTCACTTGCTTTTGAGATAAACTACTGTACAGGAGAAAGAGAATGAATTTGAGAACAAATTCCTAGGTTTGAATGGCAATCTCCAAATTTACTGGCTGTGTGCCCCTGATCAGATTATAAAATACTCTTCTCTAAAAATTATCTATCTGGCAATGAGGATACAAATCAACCAATATACAGCAAGAGTTGACATTTAATTTTTAATCTCTCTTTCCTTTCATATGTAAACACTATGATATAAATGCATACTAAGGAAACATTAAACAAGAGTATTATAAAGTACAGCATTATAAAATTTTCAGACTTCCATGACTGCAATGGTGTATTTACATATATGATAATACAGATCCAGGATAGTTAAATAACTTGGCCAAGGTCGCAAGCAGTCAAACTGGAAATAAAACTTGTTTCTCTAAATGTAAAGTACAGTGTTTTTTCCCAGTTGCAACTTCTTTGGAAGTTGTGTTGTCTTTATAAAATTCTTGTGTGCAGCGTCCAGGTTAAGTAATTAGTCTACCCTAAAACACTGCTTTAGAAATTCCCTTTCTAACATAAATAAAATGTTATGTCTAGTCATCTCACTGGTTTACCTAGCAACCAGTTATAGTCAAAATATTTATATTTATTTCCACCTATTTCTTCTCTAACATAGAAACAAAAACATTGGCTATAATAAAGATTCATAAAGATTTGATTCTAGAGTTATGCACTGGCATGCATCAACAGCATGGTAATGATTGAAAAAAAATGAAAAGAGAATAAATGAGACTAAAGCTGGAAATTATAAAGTACCAATGAACTGAGTAAAAACACATTAGGGAATTTATTTTAGATAAGACAGCAAAAAGTAAAACAAAATATTGTGCAAGCAACCTACAACTTTTTTTTCTGAAAATCTAAAAGGCATTGACAGAATGCCAACATAAATTTTCATCATGTAAAATCTAGGTTGGATAGAATGCTCTGGGATATTCATTTGAATATTAAATGTTAGCGAGAAAAAATAGAATAGAGAAGGAAGTCTTCATTTTTCATTCCATTTAGAGATAAATTTAATTTTCTTCAGGCTGAGTGGCAGGATCTAAGAGAATTTTCCTCAAATCAGAAAGCCAATTCTATTAGCTGGAAAACACAAATAAAAGGTGTCATGGCAGGTATTTCTTGCCATGAGGCTGCATAAGTTTTTCATTCCGAAAACTCCCTCCAAGACATAATTTTCTTGAAATATAGCACCCTCCATAATATTTGTGTAAAAGTAGAAATCATCAACATAGTGAAAATATTTTGAAAAGAGATACAGAGTCAATCATAAGAGGGAAGACTGTTCAAAGAGGTAAATTATTTCAATCATTGTGGAAGACAGTGTGACAAACCCTTAATGATTTGGAACCAGAAATTCCATTTGACCCAGCAATCTCATTACTGGGTATATACCCAAAGGATTATAAATCATTCTACTATAAAGACACGCACATATATGTTTATTGCAGCACTATTCACAGTAGCAAAGACTTGGAACCAACCCAAATGCCCATCAATGATAGATTGGATAAAGAAAGTGTGGCACATATACACCATGGAATACTATGGGGCCATAAAAATGGATGGGTTCGTGTTCTTTGCAGAGATGTTGATGAAGCTGGAAACCATCATTATCAGCAAACTAACACAGGAACAGAAAACCAAATACCTGATGTTCTCACTCAGAAGTGGGTGTTGAGCAATGAGAACACATGGACATAGGGAGGGCAACATCATACATCAAGGCCTGCCAGGGGCTGGGGTGCTAGGGGAGGGACACCATTAGAAGAAATATCTAATGTAGATGATGAGTTGATGGGTGCAGCAAACCACCATGGCACATGTATACCTATGTAACAAACCTGCATGTTCTGCACGTGTATCTCAGAACTTAAAGTATAATTTAAAAAAATAAAATGCATTCAATTCCTCTAAGTTTATGGATTTAAAGTTGAGCTGAAAATATATATACTTTTATGGTAATTAAATGCAAATTTTAATTGACTAGGGTGGGTGGAAATATGCGTGTGCTATTCCAGGTGAGAATTCTCAGTCATGTTAAGAAAGTGGGAATAAATGCAATAAAGCTTCCCTGAAAGAAAGTGGTAATAACAAAGTTTTGAAGTCTAACAATTGTAATCATAAATTGAAGCACACGAGGACCAAGTTTACTCATTTTTCATATTACTTTGAACAGCTACTTTCTGTCTATATGAATTTGGAAAGGTTTTTTGTAATCCAACAATAATGTGTTGCCACTATGAATTTTTTTAAAAGTTGTAATTATTATGAAATATATCCTCCACTATTTCCCAGACTTTTTTTTTTACATTTATCTAATTTTAATCATCAAAACTGTCCGATGAGGTTGGTATGATTATTTACATTTTATATTTTATAAAGGGGGAAATTGAAGCTGGGTGATAAGTTAATTACTTGCAGAAAATAACACAGCTAGAATGAAAGTGAGGTTGAAATGAAATGAAATGAAATGAAATGAAATGAAATGAAAGTGAACTTACAATGAAAATGAGTTTTCATTGTAAGTTCACTCTTTCCACTGCTATGATTTAAATACTTCTATTTAATTCTTATTTAAAAAATAGTTTAAGAAGGCAGATATTGCTTTCTCTATTTTAGAGGATTTTATTATAAAGACGACTTTTGTAGAAGTTACATTCCCAAAAAGAGAACAGAGGTAAATTGCAGGTTACCTCTGTTGTGAGTACATTAGCAAATGTAATCGCTGCTATGTTTCTTATAGGATAAGTGTATAGTGCCATTGAATATTCTTCCCATTCTCTTTTCTTCATAGCAGGTAATTTTGTTTTAATAAAATCTCAGAATCTTAGAGCTGAAAAGTATCAAAAATTCACCAAAGCAATAGGGTAATCCACTATTCGTCTCTTTCTGCCTTAGCTTACTCATCTGAATAGTGAGAATAGAATACTTATATAAGAGGATTTTACAATGATTGAGCTATACTGTATATTAACATATCTAGAATAATTCCTGTTATGTAATGTTCACTTTTGAAAGATATTTTTATCTAGGTTGAAAATATAAGTAACTTTCTCAGAGTTCAGATAAAATTTAAACTAACTCAAAACAAATACATTTAAAAAGTAATTTAGCTTTCTGTTAATGAGTTATAGAGTTCTAAGGTTGCTACTTCAAATATATGTACATATTCTTCTACTGATAATTGTTATTACGTGGTCCAAGGCTTATGATGACAAAATATGGATCTTATGAACCTTACATTTCCAGAACGAAACCATTGTTTGGCTATGTACCAGAACTTGGGAAATGTTTTAATATGCAGAAGGTTCTTAATTGTATTAGTTATATTAATGTGAACTGAATGGCTTTAATAAGAATGATTACTTTATAATAATATACTTAAAATGTTACAGGGTGAAAATGTTGCAGTATTGAAAAATACGAAAGAGAAATGATCAAAAATAAAATTACATATGAGTTTAAATATAGAAAAGGAGATTATGAAAGTGAGGCATAATCAAAGAGGTGATTTTAAAGCTAATTCTGGACATTTACCTTATATTTGTCTCAAGCTTGTAATCCCAGTACTTTGGGAGGCCACAGAGGGTGGATTGCCTGAGGCCAGGAGTTAGAGACCAGCCTGGCCAACATGGCAAAATCCCGTCTCTACTAAAAAAGAAAAAAAAAAATAGCTGGGTGTGGTGGTGTGCATCTGTGATCCCAGCTACTCAGGAGGCTGAGGAACAATAATCACTTGAACCCAGAAGGCAGACATTTCAGTGAGCTGAGATCCTGCCACTGCATTTCAGCCTGTGTGACAGAGCAACACTCTGTCTCAATAAATAAATAAATAAGAAATTATATTTGTCCTTTTACATAACTATAAATTATAAAACCTCCAATGAAACAACTATTTCCCCTTTTTTCTTTATTTCTCGTCTTAAAGAGTAATAAATACAATAAAAGTACTAAAAGTCCCATAATTAATGATAGAGAATTAGACATCTGAGATTAGGAAGATTAGTCAAAGGCAGATTAGCTGCTTCCATGTGTAATATCATAAGGGCGTCCAGAATTACATATCCTAAGAAATTATTTCTCTAATATTTTTAAAAAGCAATGTGTGTGATGGCAAAAGATAGACAAATTTAAATATGTATTTGTTTGCTCCAGGTTTCTCACAGAACTAACTTAATGAGGCAAATCATTTGATGTCATTATAGGAAGGCAGAAGGTAGAGTGTCCATGCCTCTTTCCCAAGGTACAAGGTCCCGGAATGTTAATAGTTTTCTCCTCCAGTTATTCCATCCAAGAACCACCGAGGGAACTTGGCCCTTATTTATTTTAAGAGAACTTCACGAGAGGCTTTTGATTGGCCTCATTGCCTGACTTGAGCAGTGCCTGTATCAGTTGATTTTATATACATGATTTTTTACTAAAAAACCTTGCTTAGTTTTCAACAGTTTTGTATAATACAAAGTATGTATTAAATATTTTAATATATTATGCTATATTTTACAAACTATATTCAGTGCAGATTGTATTTTTACCCTACTATTTTCATTTTTATTCTTCTTGAATAGCACCAGCCAATCTAAAGAAGGGAATTTCTGTATTACCTTAGTTCACAAAAGGGAAGACAAGGTGTCTTTTTCCCTTGGGAATAACGTATACAATTTTATTTTATTCTCCAGAAAGAAATTTTCTATTTATTTCACCATTTGTGATTGTAAATATAAAAGCTGGCACCTCTTGATTACTCAGCAGAAGAATAGGTTAAAACTACCCCCAACAAAAGCATCAATTAGTAAATAAATTAAAGAATAAATTTATATAAATAAAATTAAAAAATACACATGCAAAAACTGAATATAGTATGTAGTTATATTAGTAGTATTGTACCAATATCCTAGTTTTGGTCATTATATTATTGTTATGTAAGAGATTATCATTGAGGAAGGCTGAGTGAAGGACACATGAAACTCTCCTATTTTGTAATTCCATGTAGAGTTTAAAATTATTTTGAAATACAAAGTTTTTGTTTTCAATGTTAATGTGATACAGTGATAACATACTTAAAATTAGAATATTTTACTCCTAGGAGGACTCAGTCCATATGTTAAGATATAAGATCATAAATCACCATTCACCAAAATATTCATGATTTTCAACACATATGTCTTTCTGTTATAGCCAAACCTCCCCATCAATGCTGTCACTAAGTGAGCTTGAAATAGAAGGGAAATTATTCTACCTGGGAAACTACTTCAGTAATCTTTTGTGCTTAGTTCTAGAAAATAACCAGGTGGTCCAGAATATCTTTCTGAAATATTTTGGGGATTGCAGCCCAAGTGGGTTTTCTTAACTAAGCTCTCTGATCCTTGTTTCATTATTCTGGCTCTGAAATATACCTAATTACATTAAATTAACTCCCATCAAAACACTTTTATCAATGTAAGTGCTAAGAACAAGAGTCATTGTAAAGATCATATGAGATAATATATGTGAAAACACTTTGTAAACTCTAAAGCAAAACATGTATTAAGGTGCTGCAGTCATTTTTTTTAATGAATCATCAATATCCTCTTCAGAATTAACTCTGAATGTGATAGAATGAAGTTTCTGGTCTCTTACATTTTGTAAACAGGGTTTTACAATACCTAAATGAGTTTGGACAATGCTCAACCTGCGTAAGTCTCATTTTTCTGTGAAAACAGGAATAATGAATCTGAGATGACTGTGAAGGTGATATTACATAATTATGTTAAATTATCTAGGGCAATTGTTAACATACACAATAGACTTAATTACAATGTGTTTCATTCCCCAAACTTCCTACAAAAGGCCCTCATTTGACAATGGCTCCGATATTCCTTAAGAACTGTATCCTGTGCATTAGTGTGCTCCAGCTTTTGAGAAAACTGATTCATTCAGAGATGTGTTGATTTGCATTGACTGCCCAAGTATTAATAGGAGCCTTGAAGCCCTGACAGTGAACCTGAGCTACTACTATGAGTAGCTGAGCAAATATTCTCTGTTATTATAGTTACACAGTAATGCATTATTTTGATTTGAACTTTTATACTGAATTGTTTCTAACATAATGTGACTTTATTGTGTAACAAAACTCTACTAGACTGCATTGGCTTCTGATTTTCTCAGTTCTTAGCACAGTACCTGATACAAAATTCTCAGTGAAAGTTTGTGAAATGAGTAAATGAAAGAAATATTTTTCTAATGGAAGTTATGAAAAATAATTCAATGATTCAATGCACTTCTTTTGATGCAAGTATAAGACCAGGAAATTTTCTTTTGCAGTTTACACATTCTAGTGTTGAGGTTTTGAAGACATAATTGTAATATTCTTCTTTACTTAATTTTGTGGACACCTGAGAGATAGATATAGGGTATAGACAAATGGAGAACTTGAAATCTGATAGGCAAGGAGTTTCCTAATACCAAATTAGAGTAAGTAAATGGACAGTACTCGAAAATTTTCAAGACTTTTCTGACTCCTACAGAACAGAAACTGTCCCACAAAGCTTAATTCATGACCAAGAAGAGTCAAAAACACATGCTGCCTTAGGCAGATCTAAAAAAAGAAAGAAAAAAAGGAGAATGGGTGAAGTGCATGACTAGCCCCTTCCTAAAGCTGCCAAATTCAGAAATCAAATAATGTAACCTCATTGTTCACTGACACCTGTACCCCGGTAAGCCATTGCCTTCCTCCTTGGTTGGGTGGATTCCGCAATCCAGAATCATAACAAAATACCCCTTACTCACTTACTTCCCCATCTCTTTAATACCTTCAATCAGCAAAATCCCAAGCTGGGTTAAAGTCTAATATCTACCTCTTCTAGGCCTCCATCTGAGCAGAGAAACACAGAGTTAGAAAAATTACACAGCTATACTGATTGGATTCATGTCAAATGTGTGACCAAAAACTTTAAGTGAGCATTCAACACTGCCAAACCATCCCATTTCAAATTAAGACTGCTAATGTGTCCTTCCACATGAAGAGTCATGCTGTCTTCTTTAGATTCCTAGCCTTGTTATACCTTCTGACTTGCTTTTCCTTGAGGAAAAGAAATGACTTGCCTGATTGGCAATTTTGGAATAAGAACTTGGGCCTGAACACACAAGCAACTGCCACTTGTGAGGCTGATTATTCTCAGGAAACAAGATTCCCATTGGTTTCTCCACACTGCTATTTTATCTAGGTAAGACTTGCACTATGAAGAGAGAACAACTGAAGTTTATGAAGTGGAGTAGGGATTAAAATTAGGGGAAGAAAGAAGTTTTTGGTTGGATCTGACACTGTTTTTTTTTTTTTTTTTT
>NW_016107527.1:110445-121564 GCF_001604975.1 Cebus imitator
CTGCTTCAGCCTCCTGAGTAGCTGGGATTCCAGGCATGCACCACCATGCCCAGCTAATTTTTGTATTTTTAGTAGAGACGGAGTTTCACCACGTTGACCAGGATGGTCTTGATCTCCCGACCTCGTGATCCACTCGCCTCGGCCTCCCAAAGTGCTGGGATTACAGGCATGAGCCACCGCACCCAGCCTATTATTGCATCTTTGCTTGCTTTTTATTATTGAAGATGTTAAGTGAAAAATTAATGAATTTTGAGTAGTGTATATATCCATGTAACCAACACTCTACTGAAGATACAAAGCATGTTCATCATCTCAGATAATTCCTTTGTGCCCCTTTATAGTCAATCCCAAATCTCCATAGGCAGCCATTTCCTCCGTTACAACAGTAAATTAACTGTATTTATTTAACTCAAACGTAAATGGACTTATACAGTATATAGTCTCTTGCATTTAGCTTATTTCTTTCTGCCAGACCAAAAAAAAAAAAAAAAAGTTTGGAGTTTATCTACTGTGTTGTGCATAGCAATAATTTATTACTTTTAATGTTAAGAAATACACGTAGTTTGAAAATACTACAATTTGTATATGCATTTTTCTATTGGATTGGCCAACTTGGATTGTTGTCAGTTTAGAGTTATTATGAAGAAAAATGATGTTAATATTCTTTAACAAGGATTTTTTTTGTGGGCAGATGTGTTTACTTCTGCAACAAGTCTTCAAGTTGTTTGTACATCTTTTTATCTTTTCAATATCAATATATAGTGATTATTTTATATTTTGTAGATAGAAATCTTTTTTCAAGTATATATAAGACATATATATTACATATATTATATGTATAATATATATAATGTTCCTCCTCCCTGAATGCTACTTGCCTCCTTATGTCATTAGTATGGTTTCTCTTATGAGAAGACTTTCTAAATTTTGACCCAGTGTAAATTTCTTTTCTTTTCTTTTGTCTCTAGTGGTTTAGCATTACTTCCAGAGAAATATTTGCATATCTCAAGTTTGTGGACATAGTCTCCTGTGATTTCCTCTAAAATTTTTATAGCTTTAACTTGTGTTTAGGTCTATAAGCTATCTGAAAATGATATTAGTGTATATTGTGAGGTACAGTTTGAGGTACAACTTGCTCCATCTAGAGCACCAATTTGTGCATCATTTGCTAGAAACATTTATTCATCCACTTAATTGCTTTGGTTGGAAAACAATCAACCATACAAGTATTAGTATATTATAGAACTGTCTATTCTGGTCCATTTTTTTTTTTTGTCTAGTCTTAGCTATACTTTTTTGATTATCATAGTATTAAAGCAAAGTGAGTCTTAAAGTCAGGAAATATAATTTCTCCAAATTTGTTATTTTACATGATTATTATCTTTTGAATTTTTATATCAATTTGGGGGTCAGCTTATTATCATATACAATCATGCATAGCTTAACAACTGGGATCTATTCTGAGAAATGCATTGTTAGGATATTTTATGATTATGTCAACATCATAGAGTGTGCTTGCACAAATCTAAATGGTATAGACTACTCCATGCTTAGGCTATACAGTATAGCTAAGTTCCCAGGCTGTAAAACCTATACAGCGTGTTACTGTACTACATGGTAACAGTGGTATTTATGAAATGGAAACTTTTCAGCTCCATTAAAATTTTATGGGACTGCCATCATATATGCAGTTTGTCACTGGTTAAAACTTCCACATGTAAGAGATGACTATACAACAGAGACTGCAGGAATTTGGATTGGGATTGTATTGAGCTTAAACAACCATTTGGAGATAGGTGAAATCTTAACAATATTTAGTCTTCCAATTCCTGAACATGGTATATCTCTTCATTGATTTAGGTCTTGTTTTATTTCTCTTAGCAAAATGTTAGTTTTCAGGGTAGAGGTCTTGCAGGCTCTTTGTTATATTTACTCCTAAGTATTTAAGGTCTTCTTGATGTTATTATAAACGAATATTTTAGTTTTGTTATGCAATTGTTTGCAATTAGTATATAAGGATACAACTGATTTCTGTATATTTATTTTGTATAAAATATATATATATATTTTTAAGGTGGAGTCTCACTTCGTCCCCTAGGCTGGAGTGCAGTGGCACTATCTTGGCCCATAGCAACCTCCACCTCCCAGGTTCAAGCAATTCTCCTGCCTCAGCCACTGAGTAGCTGGGACTACAGGTGCACACCACCATGCCCGGCTAAATTTTGTATTAGTAATAGAGACGGGGTTTCATCATATTGGTCAGACTGGTCTTAAACTGCTGACCTTGTGATGTTCCCACTTTTTAAATTTCTTATTAGTACCAGTAGTATGTTTGTAGATTTATTAGAAGCTTATTTGAAAACAATCAGGTAATCTGCAAATAAACACAGTTTTAATTCACTTATTTCAATCTTCATTGCTACTTGTATCATCTCTTCTTTTTTTGTACATTAACCTGACACATTGATTAACCTTTAAAAAGAAACATATTCTAGCTTTTGAAATTTTTATCTATTTTTTGTTTTTTTATTTCATTGCTCTTCTCTTAGTTAATTCTTTTTCTATTTACTTTGGGATTAATTTGTTCTTCTTTCCCTTGTTTCTTAAGCAGAAAACTTATGTTATTGCTTTAATCGTTTCTTCAATATAGAAATTTAAAAGCATAAATTTCAAAGAAAAGTTTTAGTTGAATCTACTAAATTTTAATGTGCTTTCTTTTCATTATTTTGTGAAAATATTGTTCTACTTTTTGCTCTTTTTAAGCTATGGTTTATTTACAAATATTTCACTTAATCTTCGAATATTTGTTTATTTTCCAGATATTTTGTTGTTAACTTCTAATGTAATTCATTTATAATTTTTTACATCAGAGTTTGTAATCTTTGAATTAATTAGACTTATGGCCCCATAAATGGTTTGTTGCGGTAAATTTTTCCTGAGCACATGAAGTTTACATATATGGTACTTGTGGTAGTTTTCTAAAAATGTCAATTAGATCAAGATGTTTGAAAGAAGTGTCCAAATTTTTGAAATTCTTACTGATTTCTTTCTAGTGGGCCTTCCTCTCATTAGCTGACTCACATATTCAAATGCCTTAAATGTCTAAAATGTATCTTAGACTCGGCATATTCTGCCCAAATATATCTCCCTGCTTCCACCGCCATACCTCCATTATTTTAGTAATTTTCATTACCATCCATTCTTTTGCCCCTTGCTCAGGTCAAAACACTATGCATAAATATTTAATTCCCTTTATATTAAATAGTACATTCAACCCATCGATGGATTCCATTTTGCTTCTAAACATGTTAAATCTGTTTGTTGCTATCTCTACCCATGAAACTGCAGTCCAATTATGGTTTCTTTCACTGACTGCCATCCCTGCCCTGACCCTCCCCTCACAGCCTCGCTTTCCAGAGGAGATGTGGAAGAGGAGCCAGAATGATCTTGTTAAATCCTCCAGTGACTTGCTATTACGATAGAGTAATATATAACTTCATAGTTTGATCCACAGGGTCTGCATGAAATTGTTTCCCTAATACGTGAGGCTTGAGGGTTTGGAATTTGCTGTTTCTTGTACTTGAACCAGCCTTCCCCTACATTATCTGATTCTGTTATGGCTACCTCCTCCCTCTAACAAAATCTCAACACAAATGTCAGTCTCTCAGAGATCTTTGTCTTTCTAAGTCCATGTACTCTTCAATGTCAATTTCTCATTACACTACTTTATCTAACTCAGAACGCCATTAATTACCTGAAACTACTTTAAAAAGTGTTTATGTAGTCACTACTTCTCCTTACACCTACAATGTGTAATTGTAAGGGTAGGATTTAAGCATGAAATTTTCAGTGCTCCTGCTATGTACCTTCTCTCTAGTATACTGCCTGATACATAACACAAGCCCAATAGTTATTTATTATTTAATTAATTGACTTCATCTCTCTTAATTTAGAAAGGACATCAGAGAATTTGGCTTACTTACCAATGATAAATATCCAATGACTATCACTAGGTATGTGGCTTTCTCACAGAAAGTCTTGAAAGGAAAAATTCCTGTAAGTCATTTAGTTGTTGAACAACTCCCACTTTTTCTGCTTACTCTAAATCTCTCCACTATATTTTACATCACTTCCTCCTGTCTCTAACCAGTATATGAAAAACAGCTGGCTGCCTTTCCTTCTATCTTTTTTGTATCTTTCCTGTCATTCAAACATCTTCATAAGGCCAGTTCTCCTCTTTCTTTTTTCTAGGCTAAATAATTCTGCCATTTTTAACACTAACTCCATAACCTTTCTAGGTCTCTCTATTTTCAGCCTTGTCCAATAGAACTTCCTGTAATAATAGAAATGTTCTGTATCTGTGCTGTCCAAAACAGTAACCACTAGCCCTATATGGCTAATAAGTACTTAAAATATGAAGCACCAAGGGATCAAATTTCCAAATTTAATTTATTTATAATTAATTGAAATGTAAATATCCACATGTGGTTAATAGCTATTGAATTAGCACAGCTCTGTTATAAGCTGTGGAATATTCTATATACCCCTAGGCAGAAACATATTTTATTTATTTTTCTATGACCCATATTGAATATTAAATAGAATATTATTTTTAAAGTTTGTGGGGAAAAATTCCAAAACAATATTTGAGTAAAAAATGAATTTAGATTGTCTGAAACTTGACGTCATTAGCAAATTGATGTTAGAGCGTTAATTAGCCACAGAACAATCTTATTTATGAAAGATGCTGACATTAAAAATCCTGAAAATCCTGATATATCAATGCCATATCAATTTAAAAACAACTATAATTTTCTTCATATATGGCATTTGGTATCTTTTTGATGAAAGGAAATATATGTGTGTGTGTGTGTGTGTAACTATTTGAATTTCCTAACTTTTCAAGGAAAATGCCACTCAAACTAGATTTTTCTCTGATTTCATCGAACACCACTGTCTTTAAACTTTGTAATGATGGCATCCCTCAATGCTACACATTTTCAGAAGTCAAGGTGAGGCATGTGTAGAAATTAGAGCCAGCTGGTGGAATTTAAATTTGTTTCTGTTTCTGGGCAATGGTTTTATCATGATATTCAGTGTCTTACTGGTGGAAGCAAGACTGTTCATTAAACAAGGAATCAAAATCTCTGCCAAATTTCGGTATCAAGCACATTTTCATGTTTCCAAGTTTCTATACTCTATTTGACTTCTGATTTGAAGATTAAAATGAGTGTTCACCTTTTGTTTTCTATGAAGGAGAACTGCCTTGATAAAAGAAATAAATGCCTCTTTTTGCTAGCATATTAATTGACCTCTGCTTAATAGTTTCCCAAATGCACATATTGTGAGCAATTTGGATATTAATTATAAAACCAATGTATTTTATATTAAAATTTGAGCACTGCTGCTAGCCACAAAGCATACCTATACATGCTTCTACCACTTCTTCTAATTTTTCAACATTTCAGGTTTATTTAAGACAAAGATTAAAACAAAACTCAAAAAAACTCAAAGCAGGAATAGCTTTCCGGATGTGACCTGCCTTATATCTGCCCTAGACAGGAAAGCAGAACATTTGGTTCGTGGAATGAAGGGAATGGTGGAGCATCGTATTTTTAGCATTCCTGGAAAATATCATCCCAAAACCCTTGTTTTTCTTTTCTCCTCTTTGGGGAATCTAGCAATATCTGACTTAATATGTCAAAAGTGCAACTTAAACAAATTAGCAATGAAGGAGATGAGTCTTCATTTATAGTCTTTTGTTGCTATAGTTCTTAATTTTTTTTCTGTCATTGCCTTCTTTTATTGATTCTACTTTTGATAGAAATCTGATAGTTTCTCATCTTTCCTGAAGTTTGACCAGGGAATTTTCTTCAGGAACTGCCAGAGAGAAAAAGCTCTTTAAGTATTTCATAATATCTGAAACACTTCAACAAAGATTTATTCAGCTGAAATTTTGACTTTCCTAAATAATTCAAACTAATTCATTTACCTCCAGAAAATTGCCTCCTTAACCAATTTTAGAACCAGAATTCTAAAGATAAATTCCTTTTTAATTTGGCAATTTTTAATCTGTAATATTTAGTTTCCATATTATTAACACCAATTATGTTTTTAAATGCAGTGTAATGCTAGATTCTGTGATGTGCTTACATTTTATTAAGCAGAAACAGTTACTAAGTATTTTCATCTTAGGAAAATATTTGAAGGGATATAGACATTAGCTAATAAAGGCCAGTGAAGTATTTATACTATCCCTCAGAGTTTTACCTGTCTCCCAAATTTTAGGATGATTTTAAATTTTCATTAGCCTTGCTGAAGGCTTGTTGGTCTTATTCATCTTTTTAGGAAGCCAACTTTTAGTTTTGTTGAAGTTCTCTTGTATTTTTCTATTTCATTGAGTTCTGTTGAAAACCTTATAATGTCATTTCTTCTACTTTCTTAATGTTTATGATTTTTCTCTAACTTCTTAAGGTAAAATCTAACGTCGTTACTTTTCAGATTTTTTTAAATTCTCCTTTCCAATTTTCATATTTTGCAAGCACTACTCTTTTTAGTGGTAACATGAGATATTTGAAAAAATCACACCAAATATAGTTTGAAATTAATCTTTTAACTTTTACCTACAAATGAAAAAAGACACTTAAATGTATGTAATCTCTGGAACCAACTCCTGGGGTGTATATTGATGGCTTTCAATATTTTATTCTTGTTTTTGTCTTTTTTTTTTTTTTTTTTTTTTTGGTTTTTTTTTAAGTTCTGGGATACCTGTGCTGTAACTGCAGGTTGGGTACATGGGTAGGCACATGTCATGGTGATTTGCTGCACCCATCNTGTGCAGGACGTGCAGGTTTGTTACATGGGTAGGCACATGTCATGGTGATTTGCTGCACCCATCAATCTGTCATCTACATTAGGTATTTCTCTTAATGCTATCCCTCCCCTAGTCTCCACCCCCCTGACATACCCCAGTGTGTGACGTTCCCCTCCCTGTGTCCATGTGTCCTCATTGTTCAACTCCCACTTATGAGTGAGAACCTGCAGTGTTTGGTTTTCTGTTGTTGCGTTACTTTGCTGAGAATGATGTTTTCCAGCTTCATCTATGTCCCTGCAAAGGACATGAACTCATTTTTTGGCAGCATAGTATTCCATGGTGTATATGTGCCACATTTTATCCCATCACAAAGTAGGCTAAGGATATGAACGGACACCTCTCAAAAGAAGACATTTATGCAGCCAACAAACATATGAAAAGAAGCTCACCATCATTGGTCAATATTTTATTCTTATCTTGATGCTTTTCTTATTTTATCACCAACAATTAGATATTTTTGTTGTTGATATTTTTACGTAGTCAATGATGTTTTATGTAGTCAGTGTTTGGACTTACCAAAATACTTGCTACTTTATTTTCTCCCTATTGCTTCTTGTATTTCAGACCTTTATTATGGGAACATCTTTATTCCCAAAGTATGTGATTTAGGAGTTTCTTTTTCTGGGATTTTGTTAGTACTAAACTCTCAGTTGTTTGTTTCTTTGTTTTGTTTTGAAAACATCATTATTTTATCCTAATTCTTCTATGAAAAGTTCACAGGGCATGCAATTCTAAGTTGACTTTTGTTTTCTCTCAGCTCAGTGATAGTATTTACCATTTAATTACTTCCCTTGTGTTTTAGACACCTGTTGCTAATCTATGTGTCATTTATTCTGGCCTTTCTTCACTGGTGATATTTAAACTTGTTTCTATATACTTCTATACCAGTGGTACTCTGCAGCATGATTAGAATGTGTCTAGATGTAGATAGGTTTTGCATTTCTCGTGCTTGTTATTCATTGATTTTCTTGAATTTGAGAATATTTGCCTGTTAAAATGCTGGATTATTCTCAGCCATCCCTTTGAATATTGCGTCTCTTCACTCCTTATCTTCTCTCTCATTAGTATTAGTATTGCTGTGTTGCAATATAGGTAATTCTTTCAGAGACATCATCCAATGCACTAATTCTTATATCAGTTAAATCTAATATGCTATAGGTTAAGGATCCCATATCCAAAAATCTAAAAGCTGAAGTGCTCCAAAATCAAAGCTTTTTGAACACCAATGTGCTGCTCAAAGGAAATACTGGAGGATATTGAATTTCAGATTGTCATATTTGAGATGCTTAACTAGTAACTATAATGCAAATATTCCCAAATCAAAAGAACTCTGAAATCCAAAACGCTGCTTATCACAAGCATTTCGGATAAGGCTTACTCAAGATGTATTTATACTTTCTTTTCACTATCTCATTTTAATTATATTTTTAAATTTTTCATGCATTATAAATATTTATTTTTAAGTGTTCATGGTAATTTTTGATAGCCTCTCATTCACTTTTCATACTGTTTATATTCTCTTGAATTTAATCAAATATTTTAACTGTGTATATTTTGTATCTTGCATGTCTTAAACCCAATATCCCAAACTTTGAAGGTCTAACTCTTTAGCATTATTTTCTGCTGCCTCCTAGTGATGATGTATATTTTTCTTCATGTGGATTTATTATTTTGAGCTTGTGATTTTACATCTTTATCTGTGAAATCTCTTTGAGGTCTGATTTAGAACACATTCTTTCAGAAGTTTTGTTCTTGTAGTTCTTAATCTCCAGAATCTTGAATGCATTCATTTATATCTACATCAACTCTGTGTTCCGATTCTATTGCTTCTTTCTTCAAAATATTTCCAGACTCCAAGCATGTCTCACTATCTTCACCATTACCTCCCTGGGTCAAACTTTCATCACCACTCACCAGGATTATTGCAGTAGCCTGGTAAGTATCTTCCTATTTCAGCACTTACTCCCCTTCCACCTATTCTTCATATTACTCTGTCAAAACTTCGTGACAGCACTGCATTTCTCAAATTCTGCCTTTTTAGTGAGGCAATCCTTAGCTACTCAATACTCAAAAATCTTTTATTACGTACTTTCTTGATCTTACCCTTCTATCTTTTTTCCTTTATGGCATGCTTCATCATTTAACATATTACATATCTTATTTGTTTTGTTTACTGATTCCTTCCTCTCACTAGAAAGTGCCCCATGGAGAAATTTTGATGTGTGTGTTATAGATAAATATTTGGAAGTCTCTCCTGTGCTGTTTATTTATTTATTTAGGACAGAGTCTCACTGTGTCACCCAGTCTGAAGTTCAGTGGCATGATACTGACTCACTGCAACCTCTGCCCCACCCCAGCTCAAGAGATTCTTGGGCCTCAAACACCCAAGTACCCGGGATTACAGGCATGCGCCACCACGCCTGACTTATTTTTGTATTTGTACTAGAGACAGGGTTTCACTGTGTTGGCCAGACTGGTCTCAAACTCCTGACCTCAAGTGATCCGCCCACTTAGGCCTTCCAAAGTGATGGGTTTACAGGCATGAGCTACCACACAGGCCTACTGTGCTAATCATTCTAGATCTGGGCTAAATACAGTTTTTTTTCCAGTGATATATCTGTGCCTACTATTGACAAATTTCCAAATATATTATTAGTCCAGGAAAACCATAAATCAAGGTTACTTATGGAAATTCTTGAATCAACTTGATAATGTGAATTTGTCCTGAAAATGTACAAGCCGGCTTATTTGTTATCATAATAACTTGGGAACATTTTTCCCTTTGTTCTCTACCAAAGTAACTTTGCCTGTAACCCTCTGAATGTTGATTTTCTGTAGTTTTACTTTGTGGTGACTTTGTTTCTGAGGGCATCCAAGTCTAAGCTTTATTGAAGAATACACTCACATTTGGTTCCTCACTCTGGTTACACAATGGGGTTGTCATCTGTTCCTTTATCCCAATATTCTTTTAAACTATAGCTCAAGCTTTCCAGATTTCTAAAAGGCCTTGAGCAGAAGCAGCTTCTGTTCTCAGTTTGCTTTTCAGTGTTTTCAGCTTTTGTTCATGTTTGGCCTGATAATTCTAGTTTACAATTTTATTTAATTCTATTAAACAATACCAGGTGCTTTCAGTGAAAAACTTTATTCAAATACATGTTCAGCTATGTGGCAGAACATGGACATGTTCTTCCACAATAATAAACACTGAAAAACGCCTGACTTGAAAGAACCCTGACATTGAAGGCAACTCTGAATGGATGGTCTATAATAGTGTTGTTGTTGTACATTTGACAAAAACTGATATGCAAATGAAACCTGTAGGCAGTACCCATTCATTCATGCAAAAATACTGAGTATCTCTCATACATTGGGATACAGATAAAAATAAGGGCCTCATATAATGTAGTAAAGAGTTTGAAATTTATTCAAAGACTGTATTTTTTAGGCAGGGGAGCAAAGGGATATGGTTAGTATTTTGAAAATCTCTCTGAAATTTGTGTGGAGAATAGCTTTCAGGGGAAAAGACGTGGAAAGAAGAGTTGCTAATGAAGAAGGAAAATGTTGCAGAAAACCCAGTGAAAGAGGATGGGGACTTTTACCATCCTGCAGTAGAGCTGGTAAGAAACAGTTGTTTCAGGACACAAATTTTTAAAAGGCCTTCATTTGTAAAGGCAAACAAAAAATAGTCATACCATTTTTGAAAAAATACTGCATTTGAAGGAAGAGACCATTTTTAATAATCAGAGAAAATATATTCTTATGAATTTCATTCATAAGAATGGACATGGAAATCATTCTGGAAATTCCATTCATAAGAATAAATGGAAATCATCCTGGAAATTCCATTCATAAGAATAAATTCATAAGAATGGACCTGGAAATCATTCTGGAACACGATTGAAGAGTGAAGTGAATCTGAAGTTAAAAAGCAGGCAGTCAAAACAAGGGTGGTGTAAAATCTGTGAAGACTGTATACAATTAGAAACAATGTATTTGAATTCAAAGATTCAGTAAGGGACAAAAAATCAGAAAAGCAACTTTGTGTGAAAGAGAGGCTTGATAAATTTCCCCAAACTTACAGGAAAATGTTATGAACATTAAAATAAATATATATATATATATATATATATATATATATATAAAAGCGCACCATGGCCGGGCGCGGTGGCTCAAGCCTGTAATCCCAGCACTGTGGGAGGCCGAGGTGGGTGGATCACGAGGTCAAGAGATCGAGACCATCCTGGT
>NW_016107527.1:121684-168828 GCF_001604975.1 Cebus imitator
AAAAAAAAAAAAAAAAAAAGAGTTGAATTCAAGACATTAAAAGCACCAAATGAGCCTCATACCAAATTTTTTGAATCTCTGCAGCTATTTAGAGTAACCACTCATCAAGAAACCTCAACAAATTCAAAACAACATAAAATGTAAATTAATATTTTAAAAATCTAGGCACATTACCAAACTATTTAAAGCCAAGGATAAAAACAAAATGTGTAATAATCAAGGAAAATAATACATTACATAAAAAGCAGCAACAATATATATGAGAACTGATGTCTCATTCAAAAAATTGAATGACAAAGATAATAAAAGAGTAAGTTTAAAATTTTAAAAGAAAAATTGTATACATAAAAACTAATCAAACTTTTTCTTTTATATGCCACAAAAGAAACGCAAAAAGAAGTTCTTCAAGCTGAAAGAAAATGTACCAGCTAAAAATTCAAATATATAGACAAAAATCGAGAGTACTGATAATGGTATATAAGGTATCCATGAACATAAATATAAATAAATGTTATTCTCTCTATTAAAAAACTTTTAAAGGTCAACTCACAACTTAAATAAAAATATCAACAATGCATTTTGGGGTTTAGTATATGTAAATAAAATATGTGTTAACAATATAAATAAAGAATGAGGATAAATTAGTAAATAAAATAAACTCCTTGCAGGATTTTTATGTTGGAGGTACTTTAAAAATAATATAACAGTAGATTCTGATAAGTTAGTGCTGTACTTTTAATATCCAGAACAAGCATGATACAAGAGGTATAGCTAAAAGTCAACAAAGGATTGGGAATAGAATACTAACACTGACTTCATTTACCAAAAGGAAGATAGGAAACAAGAAAAAAAGCAGCAGCAAGGAATCTTAGGAATAAATGGAAAACAGAAAGAGCAAGATGGTAGACTTAAAGTAACACCACTCATAAAAAGATTAAATGTAACTGTACAAAAGAATCCATTACCAGAGCAGAGATTGTCAGAACTTAACTATATACTGTTTATAAGAAATATACTTTAAACTTAAGGACACTAACGTAGAAACAAACAGAAAATTGATACATCTTGAAAACAAAAGGTATAATGAAGACTGTGTGGCTATGTTAATATGAAAGTTAACTTTAAAAAGTGTCATTAGCAGAAAAATAAGAACATTTAATAACGTTCATCAAGAAGAAATAACAATCCTAAGTGTGTAGCTCTTATAAAAGGGCTTTAAGCTATATAAGACAGAAAAGGTTATAAGTAAAGGGAAAAGAATAGATGAATCCAAAATTTTATTGGAAATTTAAATATCTCTGTCTCATTAATTGGTAACACAAATAGGGGAAAAAATCAGTTAAGGATATAGAAGATTGATATTTATAGAATGTTTTAACCATATTGCAGAAGACACATTGTTATGGGGTGCAAAGGAAGCATTTGCCAAGTTACACAGTAGTCCCAACTTGTCCACAGTTGTGCTTTCTGTGGTCTCAGTTACTTGTGGTCAACCATGGCTTACGTAGGGTTCCAGACCTCATAAACCAATTTTGTTCAAGAGACGGATACTAATAGCATAGTAAGTCCTATATACATTGAATAATAAAAGGTAAAAATATCAAAACTTTTCTTATTGCTTTCTTACTGTTCTTATTTAACCCCAGCAAAAATTTTCTTCTTTGCTTTTATAAAAACCTGATAAAAATAATGTATAATTTTGATTACAGGGTTAATCTTATACATAGCATATATAGTATATAATAACTAAAGCACTATATATATAAGCCATGATAAAGTTAAAATAATTGTGTATGATGACATATGTAATAGCCTAATTTATACATATATTTATAAGATGGTAATTTTTACATAAAGCTATATATGTACTATATATGTGATGTAATAGATATGAGGTTCAAGTGAACATATATGTGTATTATGTATTTATATATAGACATATATATTACTTTAGCCTAAACTGTGAGATTTACAAGTATGTTTAGCTTTATCTGTGTATAAACACTTCCAATATAAACATCTATTTCTACCTTTTTGCCAAATTGAAATATTTAATACCCAAACCTTAACACTTGTCTGAATCTTAATCATTAAAACTATGTTTTAATGTTAATGCTGGTCACCTGTTCATGAATTCCAAAGGGAGGGAGGTATAGAAAGGCAGGTCCAGATCACCCATTCCCATCATGGCCTGAGCTAGTGTTTCAGGTTTACTTTAGAAATGACCATGGCAGAGAGGAGGGATGCATTCAGTTGAGTCGGGGCTTATAATTTTATTTTTGGTTTACGCTAGTTTACGACAAGTGAACAAAGCAAGCAGGATCTCAAGGCATCGCCTCCTGTTCCTTTTGTCATTATGACCCAACTAAATTGCTACTCTTATGGTCATTTATTTTAGAACCACATAACATGCCCATTTTCACCCATTGACAACACAAAGACGTCAACCATGTGTGTACACTTGTAAATAAATGTAAACGTTTGGTATAACAAGCCTGCCTGGAAGCACCCAAACCCCCTTTTATATCTTTTGCAGCTATCTCTTTTATAGTGTGGTCTAATACATTTCTGCCTTTTTTTCTTTAATTCTTTTAAAATGTGGGCACATTAGAGTGCTATTCTTTCTTACTTTCTGACTTTATTATATTTTTCATGTCACCTTTCTTCATTTTTTCATAATGTTGACCTTTGGAAATATTAGTGATCTTGGGAGAGTCACTTCACCTTTCTGAGTCCCAGAGTCCTCAGTCTGTAATATGAAGATAAAGATATTAACTCTGGAGGGATTATGTAATAATTCAACCCAATAATGTGTGTAAGAAACCTGGCATAGTGCTCAGCGTTATGGTCCATGGCAGTCACTAATCTGGTTTCATATTTCAAAGCGTAGCTTCTTCAAGTCTTCCAAATTGTGTCCTTCCTTTCTTTGCCACTCCAGGTAACTGCTTATAACATTTCAGCTATTCTTCATTGTATATTATTTTAATCATTTGACAAGTTTTTCCTCTACCTTTGAAGTCTTTAGCATTTCTTTCTCGGAAGTTGTCCTGAATAAATACTGATGTAATAAAAATACCATTCTGACCCTGATTATTTTCTTCTTGGGTATAAATGTTTCCTTAATTTATTGACTTTGCACCTGGACCGATTATCTTGTTTTGTCAGAGTAAGGGCTAGATAAGGTGAGGACCAGGAGTTCATTCCCTATTTAGGTCAGTAGGGGTTACACTGAAGACATATATCTTTCATGTTTACAGATGTGCCCCTAATCCTGCCCATCTGCTTAGCAAATAAGCAGAAGGGCCACGGTAGGTAACAGTGAACTGTGCTATAAAACACAATCCCAGAGCTAAGTGCTGTATCCCACTAATCACAACATCATCATATTTAAAGACTAGAGCACAGCTGAGCAGATGTCTTGGGTGTGATCCAGGAACAATACCAATGGGAGAGGGTAGATGAGAAAAATGAAAGCTTTAGATGAAGTGGCATCCAACTGGGATCCTGAATATGCTGATTTAGATGTACATTTTATTCTAAATTATTTTAAAGGACTAAAAGACTAAGCAATTTTTAGCTTTAATGATTTTCAGTTGATCCTCTGTAAGAGGCTCAAGTGAACATCTGATATTTTTATCCTCAAAATGAAAAGCAAATTTCTTATCTATTTGGCAATGGTTAAGTTTCCTGTTAAAATCAGGATGGTGTGCTTTTCGTTGCTATTTGTCATGATTTTTCTCTCTTCGTATTTTTTCTTTAACCAGAAGATCTTAAATAAAATTTTCATTCAATTAAATAATTTGACTTGCAGCCATGAAAGGGATAGAATTTGGCAAACAGCTTAAGAGACCTCCCAACTCTCATCCACTTCTGAATTCTAATTAGGCAAATATAAATTAGGTTCTGTGTCAGAGTACTCTGCCCAAAAGATAAAGCTGTACCATTAAAATCAAAAGGCACAAACGTCAGCAGAACACTGAGACACTGGGATTTCTAATAAGAAAAACTTCATTAAGTGAAGAGTGCTTTTTACATTGCTCTATTTTTATTCTCTGTCACAGAAAATGATGAGAATCTCAGTTTTTTTCAAAGACAGAAAGCAAAGGTGTTCACAGATGAATTGCATTTATGTATATGACACTTTATCTTCAGGAGACCATTTCATCAAATTAACCCCTTAGTGTCTTTGAAATGCTAATGAGATTTTTCCATGCAAAGGTATGCAGTCTTTTTTTTTCCTAAGAATAAAAAAAGTTTTATTTATCAAAGTATTTGCCCCATGTGCTTATCTTTTTGAGTTTATTTTTCATTACAAATATAGCACATACCATTTTTAGCATTCAACAATTAAATCAGTGATTGGGGATGTTTGGGAAGAACATGCCAAATCTTCATTTATCCCCTCTAATGAAAGAGTTTGTCAGCTGTCAACGTAGCTTACGATTAGGATGTCTATTTATAAAATATCAATATTGCATATAAGCAAATATGATTTAATATGTTCATGTAGGTTTTTTTTTTTAATTAAATGAGAATACAGACAATGCATATGATCCTTGATCCTGCTTTTCTTTGTAAAAATTTCAGGAGAAAAATCACCTCTTGTGGGTTCCCTGATAAGTCATATTTTTTGCGCTGTTATTTCTGGGACAGCTGTTGGGAACAGAGGATGTTAAGAGGGAGCAAGGTTCTGGTTTATTGGAGGCAGGGTCTGTTTTATTTCATTTTTGCAACCTGTGTATTTGGTATATAGGGGGTATTCAGTGATGGCCGTTTAATAAATAAAACTAGTTTGGAAATATATTTTTCAGATATGGTTATATTAAGGTATAGTTGAATTATAGTCTTCTCTAAATTTGCTGTGTATCTTTGCAGTCCCTCTTCCATAGAAATATGACTAAAGCCAACTATGATGTCTAGATTTTATAAATCAGCCTTAATCCATGCCAATGTCTGATAAACTGCCAAAGCCCATGGATGTCTCTAATTAGAAACACAGAGGCTGGGTGTAGTGGCTCACACCTGTAATCCCAGCATATACCCAAAGGATTATAAATCATTCTATTATAAAGACACATACACACATATGTTTATTGTGTCACTGTTTACAATAGCAATGACCTGGAACCAATCCAAATGCCCATCAATGATAGATTGGATAAAGTGTGACACATATACACCATGGAATACTATGTAGTCATAAAAAAGAATGAGTTCATGTCCTTTGCATGTACGTGAATGAATCTGGAAATCATCATTCTCAGCAAACTGACACAAGAACAGAAAATCAAACACCACATGTTCTCACTCATAGGCGGGTGTTGAACAATGAGAACACATGACACAGGGAGAGGGACATCATCACACACTGGGGCCTGTTGGGTGGTTGGGGGATAGGAAAAGGATAGCATTAGGAGAAATACCTAATGTAGATGACGGGGTGATGGATGCAGCAAACCACCATGGCACATGTATGCCTAGGTAAAACCTACATGTTCTGCACGTGTACCCCAGAACTTAAATGGAGAGAGAGAGGGGGAGAGAGAGGGAGAGAAACAGAGAATATTAACCCTCTAGGAACTCATCTGGAAAATATACCATAGAAAACTGCAATTCTTAAAAATCTTGAGTATTATTAATTATTTTAGTTATACCTTCCTATTAATTTTATTTTACCTTGTCTTTTTTTTGTTTTCATATTACTTCAAAAAATGTTTTAAAAGATTATATTATCCTTTGTATATTGCATACACATTTTGTAACAAACCTCAGATCCCATGGGGGATAAAGATACCATAAATATATACATAGAATTTATCATTTTTTTTTTGCTGCTTTTGTAGATAGTACAGTGTCTAGCCCATAAGCGTCCAATAAATGATTAGTAATAAAATTGAGCCCCTACCATGGATGATGGAAATGCTCATTTAGAGGCTGCAATAAATAAATGAGGGTCACAATTTGGAAACTCTTGCAGTAAGTATGATTCAATAGTGAAAGTAGACATGTAGGAGTAACTTCATTGGTTGTATCATCTCATTTTGAACTGAGATGAGGGAAATAATATACAAAGTTAGCCATACTTTAAAGCTTCGGAAGCAAAGGAAATTTTTAATTTAAAAGTCCATTTTTGTTTGGGAGACAAAAGTAAGTGAATTAATTCATGAATTCTAGAGGAACAAATTGTTAAACGTTTGTGATATTATAAAATATTCTAGTGAAATTTTTGTTCAGCTGTGAGTTCTTCTATACTGAATTATGATGTGTGGTTTATACATAACAGTCTAATTTTGTGTCATAAATGCTAATTAAATTAGGCATGACTCATTAATAAAATCAAATTTTTTAAAAGAAGGAATGTTCCAGCTTCGATGGAACCCTCTCAGGGGATCTACAGTTGGGTCAAGGAAGTTTCCAAGTCAATACTGTATAAGATTTTCTTGGGTAATTTTTTATATGTTCCAATTTTCTATCGATAATTTCAAAAGAAAAGTCTTTAAAAACACATGGCCTTTCTACAATAAACCTATGTCTAGAATATAAACCAGAGAAATTCTTATTTCCAAATATTAATAAATAAATAAATTGATAAATGTGGTCATCCTTCTTAATTTAAGGTTACTATTTTGAGGCATAGTCAAAGAAGTTAGGAAAGTCTCAGTTTGACAGAATCCCAGGATCCACTTGACAAACATCAGAACTATTTCACTTAGTGGTACAAAGCTATTATAAAGGAAAAATAGTCCATTTAAGATTCTTTTAACTTTACAAAGTGGTTAAGTAGTTTATAAAGCTTTATTTTATCTCACAGTCTCTTAGCAGGAATAGTTAGGATTAGTGCCAATATTTTTTTCTGATGGAGAATGATTGTTCAAATGGTTAGAGTGTGATGCTACTGAGGACCCTATCACAGGTTGGAGTATTCCTTGAGTTAACTGGATTTGCTCCAAAATAACTAGTCCAGTCAGTCCCCATTTAGAAACACATGATCGCTGTCATAAAAGTCTTAGAATCATATAACATTGAAACTAAAAATAATATTACTTTATACTGTAATAAATAATTGCCATCAAATGATTCACTTCATCATATAAAATTTTTATATGTATTTTGCAGATGACATTGAGGCTTGAAGGTTAAGTAAACTTACAGCTGTTACAAGCTAGTGTCAGAATCTGGATTTCTACCAAGTCTGTAAAATCCAAAGCCCCTGAAATTAATCTTTATGCCAGTGTTTCTCCTACTTAAAACTTTGCAGATATATTCTCAGGGATTTGAGAATTCCATTTAAGTAAACAATCCATGGCTGGCATTAGTTCAGCATTTTCTCATGAAAGAAGCAATAGTTGGCCCATATCTAACACTATATTAAAGATGAATTATTTTCCCTCCATTATTTTAGTATTCATTGATTAGAATGTCAAGTCACTCCAATTGGCTTTGGGGACAGACCAGAAATTAAGCACACAAAAATACTTGTCTCATGCAGTATGCATTTCAGTGATGTAAGACAGAAAATAAACAACAAATAAATAAAAATTCATAGAATATAATATAGTAATGAGTGATTAAAATAAAACAGGGCATGAAAGGAAACAAGGAGATCCAAGGGGTTATGGGATTACATTTTAAAATAGAGTGGTTAATAAAGACCTCATTAAGAAGGTGATGTTTAATCCAAGAACTGAGTGGGATAATCTAGTGGAAGAAGTCTTGAGGTTATCTGGAAATCCGTGTTAGGGGCAGTCATACTGTGAGTGTGAGGCTTCAAGTTGCTGGCTGAAATAGAGGATTAGCAAAATAATTCATTGTACAGGTGCAAAATGAGCTAGGTAAAAGTAGTAGGAGAGAAAAAGAATGAGGACAGTTTAAGAAGGAATGGGAGAATTTGGAAGGTTTTGAGTAGAACATTAAAGTAATACGCAATATTTGGAAAAAGTTACTCTGACTGCACTGTTAAAAAAAGAGAGTAAATGTACAAAATAAGAAACAGTGAGTCTGTTAGGATGCTACAGCAAACATCCAAGAAAGAGGTTTGGAAGCTTGTGGCCATCACATGGAAGATATTGGTGACTTAGAAGAGAATGAGAATGATGAGACAGTGAGAAGTTAGAATCTGGATATATTTTAAGGGTAGAACAAAGAGGATTGTTGGTAGAAGGGTGTGTATTGAATGAGTGGCTAAAGATGTCTCCAAGTTTTAAGGCCTAAGAATGTAAGAATAAGTTGCCATTTATGAGATGAGGAAATACTTATGTCAAAATAGAGTTTGGGAAAGGAAGAAAGAAATTTACAGATTTGAAGATGTTTTTGTTTGTCATGATATGTTAGGTTTGGAATGCCTATTAGTCATCCCAGTGGAGTCATTACTAAGTTCAATAAATGAGCCTGAAAGAGATGTGGGCTGGAGATGTAACTTTGGAAGCTAATACAATAAAGATAGATTTAGGGGCATTAATATTCAAGAAAGAGAATGACACACTGAATCATGGGTAAAGATAGAAATGAGTTAGAAGCACTGAGCCATACATCTCTAATTTTAGAGGTCAGGGAAATTAGAAGAAATCAGCAAAGGAAAGAAAAGGAAAAGGAAGGAGCAAGAAGTGAAATGGAAGAAAAGCTAGGAAGTATTGTATACTGAAAACCAAACAACAAATATGTTTTAATGTAATCAAATGTGTCTGATGCTCCTGGTTGTTAAATATGAGGAAGACTAACAACTTATCCTTGGATTAGCAACTTGGGGTCACCAGTCATCTCACTAGGTAGTTGGAATCAAGTGATGGCCTCCAAACCTAACAGGAAGACATTATAGAAAGCAATATTTTATTTCCTA
Organism: Cebus imitator; assembly: GCF_001604975.1. NCBI lineage: Eukaryota > Metazoa > Chordata > Mammalia > Primates > Cebidae > Cebus > Cebus imitator. The sequence continues at coordinate 130,521 of NW_016107527.1, forward strand.
ATTAAGCTAATAAAATGAGAATATGCTTTGTTATCATGGAAGTATTGTTTGTGATGTATTTTTATTTGTTTCAAGGAGTAATTTTTCATTAAGTAGCAACTTTAAAATTTTGCAGAGTTACATTTTAGGGCACATTATTTGATTGATGGACCCATCTACATAGTAATGATTAGATTTAAAAATTATTCATTACACAAAAGAAATATAAAGCAGTGGCCATTTTACTTTTATCAATTTGTTAATTTTTATTTATAAATCCACTTGGTTTTATCATTTTTACTAAATTTGTAAGCATATGGAGTTTATGTCTAGTAGGTTTGATCATATTTATTTAAAATTATAATAAAAGAAAGTTAAATCAACATGATGTAGTATCAGAAAATTGTTTTTCCTGGGAAGAAAGCTGGACATTTCTCAAAAATAAGAAACAGCACCATACTACACTGTTTCCTGGCAGGCACCAATCAAGGTTGGAAGGAAAGGAAATTATTATTACTGTCAACTATAAAATTTCATAGATTTGAGTGAGTGAAGTATAGCAGAATACTCCATCCCACTATACACCACTTTAACATAAGGTTTATTTTGAGCTAAATGTATTTTTAAAACTAAAACTAAAACAAATAACCAGGTGTAAGAAGGGCATTCTGACCCTCCATTTCTCTTCCTGAAAGCAGAAGATAGAAGATGTCTTCTGTATATCAGGAAAAAAGTAAAATTGTTGTTGCCAGGGACAAGAATTTGAGACCAAGAGAATTCTGTACAAGCAGACCTTTTTGAAATAATTATTATTTTTATAGATTTTTTTATTTGCATAAACTTATGGAGATCAGTGTAATTTTGTTACGTGGATAGATTGCACAGTGACAGCTTCTTACATTGCATTAGCCAGTCCACATAGCTCAGTTACTTTTTTACAATTGCCTGTCTTTTTTCAAACTAAAGCATAAACATTCAGGTTTTGTCACTTCATTTTGGGTCTTCATTTCCATATGAGGGTACCTGTGCTTCATTAAGCTTATATTGAATACAGTTGTTTGCTTTTTCCTGCCAATCTGTTTTATGTCAGTTTAATTCTTAGGCCTTGCCAAAAATGCCTAAGAAGGTAGAAGTAAAATTTAGCCTCCCCAACGTGAATAATAAGTTTATAGAGCACTGTTTGACATACAATATATGTAATTTAAGGGTTTGCTATTGTTATTGCTGAAAATATTTGAGATAGTGGCTACTTGGAAAGCTGCAAAATTATTTTACATTTAATTGTATAATAATATAATTCTAGTTCCATAATAAACTTTCACTTCTTCTTATGATTTTTTGTACCATCCTCAGTTAGAAACAAAGTAAAAAATTAGATCCTGAAACAAAATTGTGGAATATAACATATCCTGAAATTAGTATATAAAATATCCTGAAATATTATATTTCTTATATAAAATATCCTGAAATTATTTTACAAAGATGATATATAGGATTCTACGCATGGGGCTCTCAATATGTTAATTTTGATTCTAATTTTAGCTATTAAGGTTAATAATTGCATCACAAGTTTTTAAGACTGTCTTAGTTCTTTGTGCCTCATATTTTATGGCATTATATGAAGAAATCATTTTTGTGTGCCTTCAACTGAAGAAGTTGGCATATGTTAATAAATATATATGAGATGTATATAATCTATATATACATATATAAGGTATGTATATGTATTATATATGTTATAACTGATATGGTTTGGCTGTGTCCCCACCCAAATCTCAAGTTGAATTGTGTCTTTCAGCATGCCCACATTTTGTGGGAGGGACCCAGCGGGAGGCAGCTGAATCATGGGGACCAGTCTTTCCCATGCTATTCTCATGATAGTCAATAAGTCTCATGAGATCTGATCGGTTTATCAGTGGTTTCCACTTTTGCTTCTTGCTAATTTTTCTCTTGTGGCTGCCATGTAAAAAGTGCTTTCACCTCCCACTATGGTTCTGAAACCTTCTCTGCCATTTGGAACTGTAAGTCCAATTAAACTACTTTTTCTTCCCAGTCTCAGGCTGTCTTTATCAGCAGTTTAAAAATTGACTAATACATATACTAGATAAAATATTATATATTATATAATGTGTGTGTATCTATACATATATATACATGCACACAAATATGTATTTGTGTTTGGTGTGGAAGAGCATGATTTGTAGTGTAGACGTATTGTATGTTTATACCTTTATAATAATATTTATATATTTATGTATAAAATACTTAGCTTATACTACCATATAAGGTAACAATCTTTTAATGTAATTTCTCTGTGTAGATACATGGTAAATGTAAAATCTGTAATTTTAGAAAACAAATAATAGGGACTTCATTAATGATTTCAAATGTTTACAGCAATTATATATTCAATATTTACCTTAGAAAGTAAGGTAAAGTGTTCAGATCTTACAATCTAAAATGTATTTTCAGTCCCAAGTCTGGGTATTTACATGGAAATCTATTTCTCTCCCCGAACAGGCAGATTTTCCTGAATCCATCTTTAAAGTCTTCTACATATTTAAGGACAATATAGTTGGAGGTCTTTGAAACAATTTAAGCTTAAATTTTCTGTCTCTATGCTCTCTGTGTTTCATGGAGTGCTTGAGGCCAATTCCATGTGAAAGAGTCCCAACTGTTGTTACTTTGTTGGAAGAAGCAAGGGGAAAAATAATGTCTTAAATTAATTTTTTAGACCATCCTTAGTCCAGATTTTCTTTCTTTTCATATCCTCTTTTGCTTTTGGGCATTACTGAGGTTCTTTAAACAAGGCCTTGAGCTATTCATTGCTAGTGATTCACTACCAAAAGACTTTTTGTTAAAGGATTTTATTTTGATTCTAGGAAAAGAAAACTATGAAACTGACAATTCTCTTTTGAAATGTGTCACTGAAAAACCAACAAATTCAGGTTTGCAGCATTAAAAATAGTTTAGGTAAGAAAACAAAATTGTATAAATAACTTTATTTGAAGAATTTTTAGCTTCCAAGTTACCATGCTTTTAGATAAAAATGTATTTTATTTCTAATGCTTCCTAACAAAGACTCTCCTTGACCTAACTTTAGTCACGCTTTTCTAAGGCCTCAGCCTTCAATGTCTGTCCTTGTTGGGCATCCATCACCCAGTTTTAGGAAAAACTTTGCTAAATCAGTTTAGCAAGAACTGTTATTTTATCACTCTGGCCTGCCTTCTGCAAGAATTCTGTTAAGCCAGTTTAACAGACATTTCCCAAGGCATACCCTCTTATAATTCCATATACCAAATCCTCTACCCTACTCTACCCCGCGGCTACAAATCCCCACTTTTCCTTGTTATATTCTGGATTGCGGCCAGTTCTATAATGAGGTTTCTTTTTTCCTATTACAGTAGTTTCTATGTAAAATCTGTTTTATCACCTTAACTATTGTCCATATCTGGTTTTTCTTTGACAATTCCTATTCAATCTTTGGGATTTTTCCCTATACAAACTTGGTTTCATAAACATTGAGTTATTTTAATCCGTACTTCCTTTAAATGAAATATTAAGCACTTCAAAATCTTCACTTTGTTTTTTTGAAATACAAAACATATTCAACACAATTGTATACATTTTTCTTTACGATATTCTCTTGTACTTTAAAAAAATCAAATAGCACATATATTAATAATCTATTTTACATTGTGTTTAATTTTGTCTTGATTTTTGAGCTGAGCTCTGGCAAAAGAATGGAGTACTTTTTGTCTCACATGCTTTGTACATGTGTCCTGCTTTACTCTTGAAAATGGAACTGAAATGTGGAGTCAACGTTTTAGCCCTTTGGGCACTCATCAGGCACCAATTGTTTACAGAAGCGAACTGGGTAGCAAGAATTTAAACTCTTTGAAATCATTAGATAATTAGCTTTCCCTTGAGTTCCATGTCTCCCTGAAAAGTCTTACTGGAGAACCCATTATATTCTCTTCCCCTGTTACTGATCAAGGAAAACAAAAATAGAAGCATTATTAAGTGCAATGTTGATTTTGAGAGTGGACATTGTTTAAAAAGAGAATGCTAGGAAACTGCTATAAAGTACAAACATTTATCCAGGCGTAATAGACAATGCCAATTGTTTTGCCTCAAAAGTCCAGAGTCTTTTAAAAAGCATCTTTTTTTCCAGTGAACAAATCTCAGGAGAAATTGCTGAGATTATTTCTCTAAATGATAAGCACGTGGATGTTGCTCACTCTATGAAGCAAATAAGACTTTATATGAATTAAAGCTGATTTAAGCTTTTTAACAATAAGACTACATGATCAATATAAAAAATGATCAGGTGTAAATAACTGGTCAAAACTACAAATAGCATCAACAACTCTCAGTTTTTTTAAAAAAGAAATATGTATAGAGCATGGACACTTTTTATTTCAACGTTCTCTGAATGTATATATCATGTGATTACTGGATGTAGACTATGAGAAAAGGATTTTTAAGTAAAAATAGATAAAATAAGCATCTCTGTCTTTTCCTTTGAATATATTTGAGATGCTTGAATTCAAAGAAAACACCATCTACTCACTATAATATAAGGCTTATATTGGAACTTTTGGGGATTTGAATAGTAAAGCTTACATAGGAATACCAGTAAATATGGCTATTTTTCATTTGTACAACTGGTGTTCAAACAAGAACATTAATATGTTTACTCCAAAGTAGCCCATTTAAAAGGGGTACTACTCACATCAATGTCACTTTTAACACCACTGTCTATTAGTGCCATCCTTTAAAAAAAAAAACTGCCTCAACCACTCCAAGCTCAGAAAACATACAGAAATATATATTTATAGTCCAAGAAATGAGAATGTGCTGCTTTTGTCTGGTTGTTAGAGCAGAATCATGAAGGTCAGTAGTTGTTAATAAATATGATCAATTGCAGAAACACTACAAATCACATAGATATCCCTAGAAAAGGGCCTTTTACAGGCCTCATAAGTCATATAAATATCTCAGTGTGATAAAAGGCTTATTTCTAAATGCATTCTATGATCATTCAGGATTTTAAGCCTAATTCTGCTAGCTCTCTCTTCAGTAGAAAATGAAAATCAATGTGCCCACACAGAGTCATTGTTTTATACATTTTGGCCAAAAAATGTTTTTTCTCATGATGGCTGTATTAGGATTATTGTCATTTTTGTTGAGCATCTACTTAGGTGGTACTCTAAAAATCTCTACTTTGGGATCAAATTGTGAATTCTGAAAGCATTTGATTTAGTAACGCTTTCATCCTAATTTAAGTAAGACGTGGATTTCAGGGAGAATTTAAAGAAGCCTAAATGTAAGTGTGTGTGCACTTATTAGTTGTCATTATATAGCTATAAATTCAGTTTTCAAAAGCCTGGTCACCTGACCTACACCACCAGGTCTATGGACTTGTGTCTTTCAGAGTAGTAAGCAGAGAGGAGATACATATCCTGGACCTGTATATAGAAAAATGGGAATAAAGTAGAGAAGGAAATGCCTCCATGAACTGGTTCAACTTTATTAGATGCTTGTTTCTCTTTTTTTTAATTTTAATTAATTTATTTATTTTTCTTTTTCTATTTTTTTTTTATTTTACTATTTTACTTTAGGTTCTGGGGTACATGTGCAGGTCATGTAGGACTGTTGCATGGGTACATACATGGCAATGTGGTTTGCAGCCTCCACTCTCTCATCACCTATATCTGGCATTTCTCCCCATGTTATCCCTCCCCAACCTTCCCAACCACCACTGTCCCTCTCCTAGCCATCCCCCAGCAGACCCCAGTGTGTGATGTTCCCCTCCCTGTGTCCATGGGCTCTCATTGTTCAACACCGATCTATGAGTGAGAACATGCTGTGTTTGATTTTCTGTTCCTGTGTCAGTTTGCTGAGAATGATGCTTTCCAGGTTCATCCATGTCCCTACAAAGGACAGGAACTCATCATTTTTTTATGGCTGCATAGTATTCCATGATGTAGATGTGCCATATATTCCTAGTGCAGTCTGTCATCGATGGGCATTTGGGTTGGTTCCAGGTCTTTGCTATTGAAAACAGTGCCACAACGAACATACATGCGCATGTGTATTTATAATACAACAATTTATAATCCTTTGGATATATACCCAGTAATGGAATTGCTGGGTCAAATGGAATTTCTATTTCTAGGTCCTTGAGGAATTACCACACTGTCTTCCACAATGGTTGAATTTACACTCCCAGCAACAGTGTAAAAGTATTCCTATTTCTCCAAATCCTCTCTAGCATCTGTTGTCTCCAGATGTTTAAATTATTGCCATTCTAACTGTCATGAGATGGTATCTTAATGTGGTTTTGATTTGCATTTCTCTAATGACCAGTGATGATGAGCATTTTTTTCATGTTTTTTGGCCTTATATATGTCTTCTTTTCAAAAGTGTCTGTTCATATCCTTGGCCTACTTTTGAATGGAGTTGTTTTTTTCTTGTAAATCTGTTTTAGTTCTTTGTAGATTCTGGATATTAGCCCTTTGTCAGATGGGTAGATTGCAAAAATTTTTTCAATTCTGTTGGTGCTGGTTCACTCTAATGATTGTTTCTTTTGCTGTACAGAAGCTCTGGAGTTTAAATATGTCCCATTTGTCTATTTTAGCTTTTGTTGCCAATGGTTTTGGTGTTTTAGTCATGAAGTCCTTGACTATGCCTATGTCCTGAATGGTTTTTGCCTAGGTTTTCTTCTAGGGTTTTTAAGGTGTTAGGTCTTATGTTTAAGTCTTTAATCCATCTGGAGTTAATTTTACTGTAAGGTGTCAGGAAGGGGTCCAGTTTCTGCTTTCTGCACAGGGCTTGCCAGTTTTCCCAAAACCATTTATTAAACAGGGAATCCTTTCCCCATTCCTTTTTTTTGTCAGGTTTGTCAAAGATCAGATGGTTGTAGATGTGTGGCATTGCCTCTGAGGCCTCTGTTCTGTTCCATTGGTCTATAGGTCTGTTTTGGTACCAGTACCATGCTGTTTTGATTACTGTAGCACCGTAGTATAGTTTGAAATCAGGTAGCGTGATGCCTCCAGCTTTGTTCTTTTTGGTTAGGATTGACTTGGCTATGTGGGCTCTCTTTTGGTTCCATACAAAGTTTAAGGTGGATTTTCCAGTTCCGTGAAGAGGGTCATTGGTAGCTTGCTGGGAATAGCGTTGAATCTGTAAATTACTTTGGGCAGTATGGCCATTTTCATGATATTGATTCTTCCTAACCATGAGCATGGAATGTTTCTCCATCTGTTTGTGTCCTCTCTTATTTCTTTGAGCAGTGGTTTGTAGTTCTCCTTGAAGAGGTACTTTACCTCCTTTTTTAGTTGTATTCCTAAGTATTTTATTCTCTTTGTAGCAATTGTGAATGGCAGTTTGTTCTTAATTTAGCTCTCTTTAAGTCTCTTATTGGTGTATAGGAATGCTTGTGATTTCTGCACATTGATTTTGTATCCTGAGACTTTGCTGAAGTTGCTTATCAGTTTAAGGAGATTTTCGGCTTAGACAACAGAGTCTTCTAAATATACAATCATGTCATCTGAAAATAGAGACAATTTGACTTCCTCCTTTCCTAATTGAATACACTTTATTTATTTATTTATTTTTGCCCGATTGCTCTGGCTAGAACTTCCAATACTATATTGAAAAGGAGTTGTGAGGGAGGGCATCCTTGTCTAGTGCCAGATTTCAAAGGGAATGCTTCCAGTTTTTGCACATTCAGTATGATATTAGCCGTGGGTTTGTTGTAAATAGCTTTTATTATTTTGAGATGTGTTCCATTGATACGTAGTTTATTGAGAGTTTTTAGCATAAAAGGCTGTTGAATTTTGTCAAAGGCTTTTCTTCATCTATTGAGATAATCATGTGGTTTTTGTCTTTGGTTCTGTTTATGTGGTCAATTATGTTTATAGACTTGCATATCATTTCTCTTTCTTTTCAGCAGAATGTTTTTTTATGGTTAACTTCCTACAGATCTCACATCCACTGTTTTCTCTCTCCCTGAAACCTTTTAGGGTAACAGTGCAAGTTGAGGTAGTTTCACAGCTTTTTATAGACTTGAGTACCTTCCTCCTGTCCTCAGGTCTCTTCCACAAGGTAAATACTTGTCCTGATTCCTTTTGCATTTTAAAAAAATATACTTAAATGACCAATGAATTTTAGCCAAAAGCCATAGTCTTCGCAGATTGTAAACCACCAAATTAACTGAAAGCTCCCCATAAATTCCTGTTTCTGAAATGGGAACTTACAATTAAATTAACTAATTTGTTTATAAGTTTATTTGCTTCAGGAGTAACAGGATGTGATTTTGCTGATGGCACTCATTCTAGTAGAGACAAAATTTACAAAGTAGTACTTTTGAGATCTATTAGACTGAAATGAAATACTCAGATTAGCAAAGAATTGTGGCTAAGTGGACAGTACATCCTGACTAGTTGTTTCTCTGTTTCACTTGCTTCCTCTCAACCATCCTCAAAATATAACTAAAACTATTTGGATACAATTTAAAAATGAGGTACAATATTAAATTTAGTGGTGCCTTTGATAACAGTTTTGAGAAATCCTAAGATTCCTTTAGTTCCAGCTTGGAAAGGAGGAGTAAAAGTCAAAACACAAGTAAGTAGGCTCCTTTTCAACCCAAGTAATTCCACTTTCTTCTTTTGCACATTAGACTAAACTGCTTCAAATATTTGTCTCCTTGACTTTGAAGTAAAAAAAAAAAAAATGACTTGATGGCATAAACCAATTGTCTAGAATACCCTTTAAAAAATGGTTCATTAGTATTATTGGATGTTTAAATTAGTTAGCATTCTTAGTTCTAAAATCTAGTTTGTCTTATTTTGTATATCATTGATTTTTTTTTTGCTTGTACAATAGCCAAATCATGTCATCTGAAAATAATTTTCACATAATCAATTTACAATGAACCCTTAGATGGTCAAAAAAAAAAAACAATTTCCCTCATTCCAAGAACTATGTGAAATGCCAGTAGATGGAAGACTCAATCACAGTATATTTTTGAGAGAAAGTTACTCCATTAGTGTTTTTTTAACTAATGTTGTTGCAAGTATGCTAATGTAATTTTTTATCTTTAAAGAAGTTACACAGAAAAAAAGCTGAATTGTAGAAAATGATAAAACTGAATGGCCTAATGAATTTTACCAAATAAACTAATTTTATATTCTTTAGAGTCCAAAGGATATTCTAAACACAATAACGAAAGCAGAATCTTGTTTCCTAGTCAATTTTTAGTTTTCATTTCTATTCGTACAGAAATTTTGTTGCTCTAGAATTGAGAGAATTTCTTTAGTAGTTATTATACTTTGGCTGTGTCCCCACCTAAATCTCATCTTCAGTTATAATCCCCATACTCCCCATGTGTCTAGGGAAAGATATGGAGGGAAGTGATTGGATTATAGGGCAGTTTCTGCCATGCTGTTCTCCTGATAGTAAGGGAATGCTCACAAGATCTGATGGTTTTGTTAATGATAGCTTTTCTTATACTATCACACACTCACTTCTCTCCCTTACTGCCATGTAAGATGTGCTTCTTTCCCTTCCATCATAATTGTAAGTTTCCTGAGGCCTTTCCAGCCATCCAGAACTGTGAGTCAATTACATCTCTTTTCTTTATAAATTACCCAGTCTCAGAAAGTATCTTTATCGTAGTATGAGAATGGACTAATCCAGTAGTCCTGAACTTTGATAAATTTATGTTTCCAAAACTGGTGATAAGGAAGAAAGAGAAACTCAGTAGTTTTTTTAGGCCTGCCAACTTACCAAAACTTCCCATCAGAAACATCAAAACTTTTCCTGATATGTCAAGATTCAGTCTAACAAAGGTTTCCACTACTTACAAAAGTGATAAATGTAGGAAATCTGGAAAATGAAGAAAGGCATAAAGAAGAAAACAAAAATCCACAGATTTGTTACTTGCCAATGTTTTGGTTTATTTCAAGTTATTTTAGTATGCACATGTGTTGAGATGCATGTGTGGACATAAGCTTAACTTGATTTTAGTTTTAGTGAATTACTCCTAATGAAGACATGCTGAATAAACCTTATTAATTTGAAAATTACTATTAGTAATATCACCACTTTGAATTGTTCCACACTTTGTAAGACATTAAAAATTTATTCCTAAAAAATAAAATGCTTCTCAGAGTAGAAATGCTTTAAGCAAGGAGAGTAGCTAAGATCATATATGAGTGTGTAGTTGACTACACACTTGTCTATATGAATAATAGAGGGTTTAGCCACAAAAAGATTTACAAAGTGGCTTGAAAGCTGATGCTTACAGATGAAATTAATGCATGTCATTTAGAATTGTTGCCTCTGCTTTAATATCACAATGAACTTTTATACTTTGTGGTCATCACAGTACTCATCAGAATGTTTGACACAGACATGAAATATATCTGGTAGAGAGTTAGGGTAGATGTTAAACTCGTTCGGGAACATTTAAGTATCACCTGGGGATACAGAAAGGAGGATGGAAAGTAAATGAATAAATTACTCAAGGTCACAGAGCAAAGCTGAGTCAGGAACTTATGTATTTTCACACAAAAATGTGTGTACTTTATACTTTTCCTTAGTACCTAACTTTTAGAGAAAAAAAATGTCTCCCACTAAAAGGTTGATTTGCTTCCATACTAAATCAAATTTAATTAATTTAACATAACCTTACTTGAAAATATCCATTTCTTGAGTTGGTATTTTTTGTCAAGAAAAGCAAACCAACCTAACTTTCCAATTATCCTTATAATGGACTTTAGTTAGTTTATAGTCATTTAAGTGGTATTATATGACTATGAAAAACAAAATGATATTTCTTTATTTTTATTTGGTTTATATTACTAGCAAAGATATTAGTTAGAAGTGTCAGAGAAATCATTTAATTTATCTCCCATATACCAAACCAGAAAAGAATACTTTTGCAAGACAACATTTCTGTCAAAAAATGGCTGTACGTAGGTGGTTATTCTGATTCATTTTTTATTTACCTGATGAATTTTGTTTGATGGCTCTCTGTTCTCAGACTAAATTAGGAAAGCTTATCCTTTTCTATTCATTACTTAGGTTAAATACAATTTAACACCATTGTGCCTTTTGTTCTTCCCTTCCAGGTGTAGATTTTAACTGAAACAATTTTAAAGTAGAACAAGATTACATTTTTGATATAATTTGAAAGACAAAATTAACTTTTCTATGATTGACGTGATTTTTAAAGAAAATATTCTCCAAAAAGACCTGTTAAAAATGAAATAAAAACTTAAACTCAAAACGTGAACAGGAATTAGGAAGCTGCTATTTATGAATATATGACTAACTTTTGTTTTCCAAAAACCAAGAATATGGCATTTCTAGAACCATCTCCTTTCCTCCAATGTATGTCTTTTCCTATCGCTTTCCAAATTCCTATGGGGCAATGCCTCTTTCCTATATATTTTGCCTTCTGGTTGGATCTACCATGTACTTTGCTTTGTCTTTAGCAAGGGGTAAACTTAGAACTCAATAGAAGCCAGTCAGACACTTTCTTCTAAGTCTTGTCTTCAGCAGAGCAACAAATACAGTAAGAATTAGAGTTGATTCCTCAAATAGGGGTGGCTCTAGGAAACTCTCCCTTATTTCCTGCTACCTGGATCCTGAGAGCTGTCCTGTTTCTTATTATTTATGACACTCATTTATCATCCATTAGATGTTCCCAAGCTACCGTCTGCTCTTCCAATGAATCTTCCCTTTGTGCCTCAGTAACCCAGAGTCATTCTTCGGTTCATTATAAAGAATACAAATAAGAGCAAGAGTTATATTATTAGACAAATAAGATATTTAAGATAAAATGTTAAATATTGTTACCAAAAAAAAGTATTTATCTAAAAACAATATCATGATAAGAATTTTACATAAAACCATCTGTAGTACCTCAAGGAAAAAAATGTACTTCATCTTGAAGAATAAAATAGTATTCTTCCCTAAGAAACAATGTATTACAACCATTGTCATAATGAAAGTCTGAAATGTTCCTGCCTTTTAAGATAAAAATGTAAAAAAAAATATTTTGTTTCTCTTAATCATGCCTTTAAAGTAAAGAACACAGGCTACTACAATCAGCGCCCATAGTCATGCTATTAAGATTTGAATTCATTGTTTGCTTCCCTTTTTCTTTTGAAAACAAAACAAAAAAATATATAAAAACATAAGCAATAGAAAAAGGCACATGCAGTAGATTTTTAAATTGGAAAGCAGTTGCCATCTGACTCCTTACAGCCTTTCTGCTTTAGTACCTTCATAGAAGTAAAAATCAAGCTTTTCATTGTATAGGAAGAGATATCACTGAACAGACCTTCCACTATGAAAATCATGTTAGCAGCATTGGCACATTTTAAGTGATGAGAAAAATAATGAAATAATTAAATTTTTATTAATTCACTACTTTCTGGCAAAAAAGCAAAACAAAACAAAACAAAAACCCGATCAAGAGTGGGTTGAGACTGCAAAGAATGAAACTTGTATTTTAACTTAATAAGAACTGATAAGGGTTTTTTTTTTTTTTCCTTCTCTTTTTTTCAACTTCTGTCCCTTGCCACTGGTATGTTTTCCTCATTTCCCATACTTGCCTTAAACAATCACTGAGAAAAATAAGAAAATTAACCTGTAGCACGTTGTCTGTGTTATCCTGAGGGTGGGAGAAGGCAGTGTGCAAAATCTGTCAAATGAAATATGTATATCCAAATATGACTAATTAGGAAAACTTTCTTGAAGATGTAGTAAGCTTGAGCTCAGTTAGAGTTCCATTTTCTAAAAGTTAATGGTTTTATAGCTGCTTGCCACTATGGGGAATAGTTCATTGATAAAATACATCATTTTTCATTGTATCGCTATGCTATTAGGGTTGTGTGTGTGTGTGTGTGTGTGTGTGTGTGTGTGTGGTTGCTCTATCACTTAAAAAATCACTTTTTAATTAATATACAAATTATAATACAAAATTTAACGTATAACATAGGATAATTTTATGTGTGCCTGAAATTATTTAGATCATCTCATACTTTTAAGTTAATGAAGGAACTTTATAATAAAAGCTTTTACCTGTAATAACGATAATAGTGTATTATCTCTAACAATTTTTTAAGCCTTCTCATTGCCCCTTTATGAGTGTTGAAAACTGGAGAAAGTTTATGTCGATACTGTGATGGTTACTATTGAATGCCAATTTGATTGGATTGAAAGATGCAAAGTATTTTTCCTGGGTGTGCGTGTGAGAGTGTTTCCAAAGGAGATTAACATTTGAGTCAGTGGACTAGGAGAGGCAGACCCACCTTCAATCTGGGTGGGCACCATCTAATCAACTGCCAGCATGACTAGGATAAAAGCAGGCAGAGGAACGTGGAAGGATTAGACTGGTGAAGTTAGGCTGGCCTCCATCTTCTTCCCGTGCTGGATGCTTCCTGCCCTCAAACATCAGACTCCACGTTCTTCAGCTTTTGGACTCTAGGACTTATATCATTGGTTTGCCAGGGGCTCTCAGGCCTTCCGCCACAGACTGAAGGCTGCACTATCGGCTTCCCTAGTTTTGAGGTTTTGGGACTTGGACTGGTTTCCTGGTTCCTCAGCTTACAGAGGCCTATTGTGGGACTTCACCTTGTGATTGTATGAGTCAATACTCCTAATAAACTCCCTTGCATATATACATCTACTCCTATTAGTTCTGTCCCTCTAGAGAACTCTGACTAATACATATATAGTGTAAACTGAATTGATATCTGTTTAAGTTATAATGATTTATGATCCAGTTTTACATTCATTTTAGTTTCATCACTGCAATATGCTATGCCCTGTGTTAAGCACAGAGGTCACAGATAAGATCTATTTCCTGCCTTTGAGAAGAGCAAGATCCAGTGAAAGAAATGTACTAGTCTTTATGAGTCTCATAATTTCTCCTCACTTCACAGTGCTAGAGAGCAATCCCTTTATATAATCTTAATATTTGGATGCTCCATGATTTGTTGTAAACAGTTACAGATCTCCTGAAGCCCTTTGACTCTGAGTACGTAACATATTCTTACACTCTTCAGAGAATCAGAAGTTATGAGAGGATCAGGTCCATACTCCCATCCCTTCAATGTGCATATTTTCCTCAACACACATCACACGTGCTAAAACATAAGTTACTTCTTCTTTCACTAAGATTTCATTTTGTAAGTATAATATTTTCCCTATTATCACAGTCTCTCTTTGTTTTGTAGCCTTTTGCCTTCAGCTTAAATTGTTCAAAGATCTCCTTTGGTTATAGGTACATAACTCTCAGTGTGCTATTTTATATTTCTCCTGCCCCTTACCCAACCACTAAGAAGGAGGATTTCTGGTATAGGCAAGAATAAATTGCTATCTTTTGGTACACCCAATTGGACTATGCTGTTAGGATATCTTCTTATGTACACAGGATTTAAAAATTTGCTCTTTCATGAAATTGGTGTATTTGGGTAGTGGTGGTGGCAGCTTTGTTGCTCTCTATACACCCCTAACATTCCCCCAACACTTATTTTTTTCTTATTATCTTCTTTCTCATCCTCTTCTCTTCCCTTTTACATCTTTCACTCTCCACTTTTTCATTACTCCTTTTCATTCTCCACCTTTTTTCTCATCTTGTTCTGCTATCCCTTTTTCTCTGATTTGAAATCCATCTTTATTTATTTATTTATTCTGAGATGGAGTTTTGTTCTTGTTGCCCAGGCTGGAGCATAGTGGCACCATCTCAGCTCACTGCAACCTCCCATTCCCAGATTCAAGCAATTCTCCTGCTTCAGTTTCCTGAGCAGCTGGAATTACAGGTACAGGCCGCCATGACTGGCTCATTTTTTTGTATTTTTTAGTAGATATGGGGTTTCACCATGTTGGCCAGGCTGGGATTGAACTCCTGACCTCAGGTGATCCATTAGTCTCGGCTTCCCAATGTACTGGAATTACAGACATGAAACATCGCACCCAGCCAGAATCCATGTTTCATAGATCACCCAACAGTAGACAAATTGGATTCCTTTATTATTAGCAATATATCTCCTTCATGAAATGAAGTCAGTTAATGATCAAGTAGAAAATAATCTCTCTCTGTTTCAGTTTCCTTCCAAGTTACAATCTTTTTTACTGTTTTGAAACAAACCTTCTGTAGCATTGATGTCCATTTTGCATTTTCTATAGTCTTTCTTACTCTTTCTCAGCATCAGTTAACTTCTCAAACCATTAAACCTTAAATTTTCTTTCAACCATGATATGTTGTGTTAAGGTTAACAATGTCCTTGATTTTTCTACTTTTGCACTATCATTATTTCACCTACCAATCCCACCGTTTCACTTGGCTCTTTTGTCTACACTAGTTTCTCTCTTTTTTCTTAAAACCCTCCTTTTTAGTGCTTTTCTGTACTCCACAACATTCTTCCTCAGAATTGTTGGCTTGTGTTTCATTTTGAGATTAGCTGTTAGTGTTTTTCTTCTTTTTTCAGTTAAAATGATGTTTTTAATCACTCCATCTTATTCCATGACTTGAAATAAGTTAATGACTCTGCATGTTTATTGTCAGTAATATATCTTTCTCTTGAACATTAGAATGATCTTTCTAAATGACATCTATAACCAAATACCCCATAAGCCTCTGGAAAATGAACATGCCCAAATTGCACTCATTATCTTCCCTGCCTTACCCATACCACTTATGTACTATATTTAATTAAGGATGCTGATGGGCATAGTGGCTCATGCCTGTAATCCCAGCACTTCGGGAGGCTGAGGCAGGTGAATCACCTAAAGTCAGAGGTTCGAGACAAGCCTAACCAACATGGAGAAACCCTGTCTGTACTAAAAATACAAAAATTAGCTGGACATGGTACCAGATGCCTGTAATCCCAGCTATTCAGGAAGCTGAGGCAGGGGAATCACTTGAACCCAAGAGGCGGAGGTTGTAGTGAGCTGAGATCGGGGATATTGCCACATACATTGGGTTCAAAACCAGAATCTCTAACTCCTCTATTTAACTCCTCCTCACACCAGTCTCATCGCATTCTGTCAATGCCTCTTTTGAAGTATTTCTAAGTACATTCTTTCCCTTATCACTGTTTTGCTACTGCTACCACCACCATCAGTCCTTCATGGATGATATTATGTCTAAGTCAGTAAATCATTCTTAATTATTTTCTGTTTCTCCTGTCAATGGCAGTCTCATTCCCATTTCTATTTGTTGACCTTGACAGTTTCAGATAATCATTTGAAAAACTTATTTAGCTGTTTTTTTTTTTTTCTAAAGTCCTCATTGCCCGCAAGATTAAATCTAAACTCTTTATCAAATATTAATGCTTAGATCACTTTTCCTGGTTAAAATTTATTATAACTTAGTGGAAATACTAGCATTTAAGTCTAGAAATGATAATATCTCTGGAAAAATAAAGCTTTTATCCTATTTAGTCTAAGTTTGGGAAAAGGAATAATCTACAAAGTACTTCCACAGGCAAACAAGCTTTGGACAACTTAAAGAAATCTGTAGACTCCTTCACTTACTTCCATTATCCTGGGAGTTTTATACTCATGTCTTACCTTTACTCCTGTTATGGACCCCTTTATGGCTGATTTGAAATGTTTGTAAGACTCTACAATTAGGCATAGTATTCACTGTCAATGGACAGCATATATGTTTATCATTCCAGTAACTCCAGGCTCCTGTTTTCTCTGGCTCCTAGAATGATGCTGGCTGTCATCAACTTCCAAGAGCATACAATTATGTGATTGAATTCATTACTCTAAACCATTCAAAAGTCTGTTATTGGTGTCTATTCCTGGTTTACCTAGCTTAAGTTTGTAGCAATGTTGTCTAAGGTGTGTATCCTTCATGCGAAACTTCAGTTGAAAGAGTGGCCTACCACTCTTTCTACAGTCCCATTCCAACCTAAATCTTAACATTCAACCATATCCTCTTATCACAAATCAAACTTCTAATCACATCAATCTTCAAAATGCACTTCTAATTATTCTTGTAATGAGTCATTTCTCTTAGGCAGTGTTACTGGACTTTTCTATTTCTGTAACATTCTGTTTATGATATGTTTAGCATGTCTAGTATGGCAATTGGGACATAGTAGTTTAATTAGCAGCTTACAAGTCATTCTCCTAGACAGACATCGAGTGCCTGAAGAATAGCACTGTGCCCTTTATATCTCTTTATCTCGAGTACGTAAAATAGTCCCTACAACACAAGGGGCATTTAATATTTGCTTAGTGGGGAATTAAAGGGATTATATTATTAAATACATGAATGAAAAAAATGACTGTGTATTGTATGTTTACTATTACTCCACTTTGTAGCTAAGCACATCTTCACTTTATAGATAGATGTCTTTGCCATAAAGTCCTTTCAAAAGTACTTGATATTCATAACCTCACTGTGAAACAAACAGAGCTGATATCATTGTTTCATTTTAGAGATGAGGGCATTGGTGTTTAGAGGAAAAGAGACTAATAAACTAAGATTAAAAACCACACCAGCACTTAGATCTCCTGACTTTAGGAATAGTAAAATGTAAAGTGACATTCTAGTTTAGGTTAGCTATTACATATAGACAAGGGGAAATTTTGTGTCTACTACCAAATAAGGTGAACAATCTATTTTGAATTCTCAGTAGAGAAAGAGGAAATGCAAAATCATATGGATATATCACTGCCAATAAGAGCATTTGTAAGTACCAGCACAATTTCAAAAGTATAACTTGAGACATTTTTGAACACTATATTATCTTTGCACAATATCCCTTCAGAAAGTCTTTTAAGGTTTTATATTTGCTTTATTTCATAAAATTACCTGTAATTTTAGAAGAATTCCTTCTAAATGCAACAGAAATACATTAAAACTATGGAACATAATTACTAGTTGTGTTCACAGCTTAGTATGCATTAAAGCTTGTTTTGTTTGTCTATGATGATCCTCTTTGAAATCACACAATTTAATGAGGCCCTACTCCAGAGAAAGTTTGGAAGACTTGAATAAATCTAGTATCTGTTCTAATCTAGAGCTAAAGGTATATAAAATGGGCTGTAGGGATGTGGGATCCACCGAGGAGTCTTGGCCAGCAAGAGGGTCCCGACCTGAAAGAGGGCGTGCGCGGAAATAAAGAGAGACAGAAAAGCTGGGGTCTGGAGGACTGAAAAGGCAATGCCTAAACAGCGAATTTATTTTTGTCCAGGGTCTCAATATATACCTTAAGATCAAAGTTGTCTACACGATCAACAATAAGAGGAATGGAAATTTATAAAATATAAGATCACAAAAACAATCTTAAGCATGACATTCAAGTATCATAAAAGTGGGCAGGTGGTATGCTTTATCTGTTTTTACCAAAACACACTTTTGTAAGTAACAATACCTAAGAGTCACAAGCTAAGCCATAAAGTCATTATCTAGGGTTCAAGGCAGTCATGCGGATAAGGTAAAACTTCTTGAAAAACAAAGTCGTAAAGGTCATGCAGAGGTCTAGTGGAGACATAATATCTGATAAAACCACACGACCCTTGCCCAAGCGTCATGGCAGTCAGAAGTAGATACTTTTGCAACGTCAGTCATTTCTTAGTTCCTTCTTTCCCATAGCTCGACTGCCTCCATCAGGAAACTGTGTTTGGGCTCAAGCTCACCGTCTGGTGAGGCCCACACATTAGGGGGGCCTCTCACGGGAGCGTTCCCCACATAGGGAGTAAATGGGTAAGGTTTGGGAATAGAAAGAAAAGTTAACTATTGCTCTGTTTTTTTAAAAAAATTTAGCCTCATCATTTTCTTAGAACAGAATTTTCCAGACATAAAATTGCATGGAAAGGTGCACTACAAAGACAATTTAAAGGTTTCTGAGAATATTAATAATCTTAGATCATGTACCATTCCAGTTGTATCATAATATATAATAGAGAATAATAACAAGTAAACTGAAATGCTATAAAAGTCAAGTTAGGAAGAATTTAAAAATAAGATATTTCTTTCTGGTGCTTTATGACTTCTCACTTAAGTTACTTTCTAATCTGTGGTATGTTGTACTGCTCATTCAAAGGTAATCCATTGATCAATGAAAACCAATATGTTCACTAGAAATGTCTGGCTCTCATTGTCTGCCCAGAGTACACGGTTGTCTTGTCTGAACAAGGTAGCTTCCTGTAAATAACCATACTCTTCCTTCCTTTTTGGGAAAAGTTCCATATCCCATTTCAAGGAACATAATTTTTGTTATGGCACTTATCTAATTGTCTTAGTCATTTTCTATTGTTATAAAACATACTATAAACTGCATAATCTATAAAGGAAAAGTTTATTTAGTGCACAGGTCTGAAGGCTGGGAGCTCTAAGAGCATGGCCCTGGCATCTGGTGAGGGCCTTCTTGCTGCATCATGACATGGGAGAATGCATTATATGGCAAGATAACAAAAGTAAGAACCAGAAAGAGCTGCCTTTTATCACAAAGCTACTCCAGCAATAACAAACCCACTCTTATGGTATTAATTCATTCATGAGGGCAAAGGGATTAAATTCCAGCACAAGAACTTTTAAAGGACACATTTAAATGATAGCACTAACTGATAAAGGTGTCTGCTATCATTTTAATGGATAACAATTCTTATGACAGAAAAAATACCAAAATTTGATTTTTAATTCATATTTCTCCTGGAGAACAATTCTTAGGTAAAACAGATTTCTTTCTTCATTAATTTTTAACTTTATTTATTTATAAACTAACATTCTTCTATTTTAATAATCAGTTTTATAAATGTTGGTGATTATACACAGTTTTTCTTAGATATGTAACACTGATCTGGTTTCTGCCATTATAGCTTTGACTTTGCTAGTATTTTATATAAATGTAATCAAACAGTGTATAGTAGTCTCTTTTCATCTGTGTGTGTGTGTGTGTGTAAGAGATATAATCCAAGACCATAGCTATTAAGCATATGTATGTGTGTGTGGGGGTGTGTGCGTGTGTGTGTATTTGTGTGTATGTATACACCACACAAATACATATATACCCTAAGTATGTGTATATATAAACACTTTATACATACACACACACACACACACACACACGTAAATACACTAGGTGTATATATATATATATATATAAATATATATATGTACCTAGTATACATATATATGTAAACACAGTATATATATATATGTATATAGTAGAGTATTATGTATAATGCGTGTGTGTGTGTGTGTGTGTGTATTTATAATGTATAAATTAGGCCCAATAAGAGGTTAATTAAAAAACAATAAAGTAGAATAATTATAACAATATGCTATAATAAAAGTTATGTGAATGTGATCTCTCTCTCTCTTGCTCTCTCAAAATATCATACTTAAGTGCAAGTAACTGAAATTGCAGAAAAGAAAACCATAGATAAGATAGACAAATGTATAATCTTCTATATTTAACTTATTTTACTTAAAATAATGCTTTTGAGATTTATGTATGTTGATAAATGTATTACTAATTTTTCCCTTTCATTACTGTTAATATAAAATGAACCAAGATGAACCATATGTTTTGGCCCCTAGGTTGTTTGTTTCTTCAGGGCACTCTGAGATCCATTAGCACGAATGCCTGCTGACACCACATTTAAATTTTTACACATGCAACTGCTTTTTAAAATAGCCAAACAAGCAGAGTTTTTAGTGATTTAGGGTCTACTTGCTTTGCATCCATGCAAAAATACACTCAACATCTGTTGGTCATTGATAACCTGGAACCTTTTGCTTATAAGACCCCAAATGACCATTGCCATTCAGAGGTCATTGGTAACTCACTAAGAGATTCCCCAGCTTCTGAATGACAATACCTAGACACGTAAGCTCTGACTCTGATACCCCTCTACCCTGAGAGTTCCCTTTCTACATGGTGTCCCTCACCTTAAGCCTCTGGACAGTCTTATGCTGTAAGAGACTGCCCCTTTCTTGCAGTTCTGTCTAAACATCAACCAATAAAGCTTGTTCTGTTTTACTGACTCGTTTGGTCATATATATTTTCTTGATACTTTCCAAATCCTGTAGAAACCCGACAATTACAAGATAGTATTCTGTATTATAAATATTAGCACATTTTCTTGATTAATCAGGTGATGGACAGCTGATTTGTTTCCAGTTTTTCTTTTATTCATAATGCTGCTATTAACATTTACATACAACGCTGCAGACATATGTTTTCATTTGTTTTTGAAAAACACAGAAAATGTGCCTAAGTCATATGGAAAATATATGTTTTAGCTTTAAAAGAAATGATCAAATTGTTCCCCAAAGTGGCTGTACCACTTTGTATTTCCTTAAGAATGCATGAGCTTTAAGTGTTCCACATTATCTTCAGCAAATGCCATTGTCAGTTGTTTCTGTTTTTGTTTTAATTTTAGCAAGCCTTGTGGGTGGATAGTAGAATTCCATTGTGGTTTCTCTTGGCATTTCCCTGGTAACTCTGATGTTGAGTATCTGTTCATGGGCTTATTGGCCATTCAAACATCATATACATACTTTAAGTTCTGGGATACCTTTTCTTTAAAGTGCTTGTTTAAATAATTTACCTTTTCAAAAATGGATTGTTAGTTTTATTAATGAGTTATATGAGTAGTTTTTTACTCTGGATGAAAAACATTTGTCATATATGTATTTTACATAATTTTCTCTTCAGTCTCTGACATTTCTTTTCATTCTCTCAACTGTATCTTTAGAAAAACACATAGTTTGTTCTAGCAAATGTTATCTCTTATAGTTTGTGCTTATCTTTGTCTTTTTAAAGAAATTTGTACCTTACCCAATAGCACACAGTTTTCTGCTATTTTTTTTGGCAATTTAATAGATTTGGCTCTTATATATTAAGTCTGTAGTCTATTTCATGTTAATTTATATGTGTAGTATGAAATAAGGATCTAGGCTCATTTATTTTTCAATACAGATGTCTAATTGGTCTGTGCCTATCTGTTGAAAAGACTATCTTTTCCATATCAAATTATCTTGGCATATATGTCAAAAATCAATTTATCACTTACATAGGAATCTATAATTTATAATTTTAAAACAGCTTTTTCTGACTTGGCCCAAGCAATCCATCCTCTACAATGCTGCCCTACTGACCCACATAAAATAAAAATATTGTCATGCTACTATCCTACTTAGAATATTTTAGTGATTTCACACTCCCAATGGAATAAATGCAAGGCACCATCACATTGTCCAAAATACCTTTTACAATTTTGGATGGTAGAGTGGGGTCCTATCAAAGAGAAAAGTATACAATGTACAAGGCCACATAACATTTGTCCTTTACCCAAAATTTACCCAAAAGTATGGTAATTTTTGAGATTTCCAAAACTTTTGTATTGCTGTAATATAGGCAATGAGGTGATATATATTCATCCAGTCAATAAAGTTTTTTATATTTTTTAATGTTTTTTTTCTTTTCCCAGTGTCTTCTGTCTATTCATCTTTGTATCTAAGCTTCATGGTCTAGTTAGTTCAGTACAAGTAAAAGTATCATTCCCTAGCGGGCATCTTCAACATTACATGGTAGTTTGTGTCAAAAGAAAAAAATTACAACAAATTTAAAGATCTTAATTGGCTTTTATTTGCAATTCTAGAATCACATAGTAACTCATTCTGTAAGACAGAATTAGTATTCCAATGAGTCAATCTGGGGAGGTTGGTTTTATAGACAGAAAATGGTAGAAGAAAGCAGAAACAGAAAACAAAATGTCATTTAAAAGTTGCTTTTCTTGCACAAGTCAAAACAGAGGGAATTTGGGGGTTTCTTTATCATGCCAGTGAAAACTGGCCTGTTTCGGGATTTGGCTGTTTTTCCTGATTTTTTGGAAACTCAAACGATTTAGTTTCTGCTTGGTGGCCTGGAACTTCAGAATGAATGGCTCCATTTTGATTTGGTTTGTTGGGCCTAGTGCAGGAGCTCAGTCCAGACCAATGATCTCCTATATAGTTTATTTAACATTTGTTAGTGATGCAAAATCTCCAGCCCCACTCAAGAATCACTGAATGAGAATCTCAGATGGAGATGTCAAGAATCAGTGTTTTAGCAAGCTATCCGAACTTATATGCATGCTTATTGTTTGGTATTATCTGTATGTTCTGTTCCTTTAGCATTTCTTCTATAATGTTAAGATTTCTTATGCATGGTCAGCCATGTTTAAATGTCTTAAAATGTTTAAAATTTTGATTACAAGAAAGGATATTCAGAGACATTTGAAATTCTTGCAAGTAGTTACTAATCATCTACTAAGTTTGCTAAATTAACAGGTATGGTTTTCACTCAAGTGATGCTTTATTATTAGTTTCCTGAAGTTTAAAAACATACCAGATGAATTCTTAAGATAACAAGAGGGAAAAAGAAAATGCTAAGAGATGTATTTTGAAAGTGACTATCAAACTCTAACATTCTGTTTTTTTTTTTTTTTTTTTTTTTTTTTTTTTTTTTTTTTTTTTTTTTTTTAATGAGACGGAGTTTCACTCTTGTTACCCAGGCTGGAGTGCAATGGCGCTATCTCGGCTCACCGCAACCTCCGCCTCCTTTTTAATGAAATATGATAACAATCATAAAAATTTTCTCCTTTAATATGTTGATGTTTTAAATTACATTCATGTATTTTCTAATGTTGAATGATTCTTGGTTGAAATCTTCTTGACTACCACATATTTTTACTTTTTCTATTATTCTGTTAAATTTTATTAATTTAATTTGAAAAGCTAGGTCAAAGGGTAAATGTATCTGCAATTTTGGTGGATATTATCAGCTATCTACCTTCTCCAAAGGAACTGTTTCATTGTGTATGAGCTGGCCTCACAGATACAGCAGTTTTCAATTTTTTGGACAGTTTGTCCATTGGCTGTGAGAAATGTTATTTTTAGAATAAATGTGTTCCTCTTTATATATGTGCAATGTGGTATATTTTCATACATTTGTTCAATCAACTATCTGTTCACATTCTTTGACTATGTTTCCAGTGGGTTATTTGCCTTTCACTATTGATTTCTAGAAGTTGTTGTTGTGTGTTTGTGTGAGTGTGTGTGTGTGTGTGTGTGTATTTAATAAAAGAGAGACAATTCCCGAGTTTGTTCTGAGCAACTAGATAGAGAATATTGAAAAAAGTGGAGGTTTTTGGAATAGGCAAGTGGAAATTAAGAGTTTGATTTTTGACATGTTAAATTTGAGATATCTGTGAGACATTCAAAGTAGATGTAAATTAGGCTGTTGGATGTTCCATTTTGGAACTCAAAGGAGAAAAAAGAGTTGCTGATATAAATTTGGTATTCATTAGCATATAGATGGTAATGAAAGTTCTGGGAATGGAGGGGCTCATCTGGGACAAAAAGGTAAAAGAGAATGGAAAAAGAGACCAGAATTGTTCCCTAAGACACTTAAATATTTAGAGTGGACAGATTAGCACTTCACTAGGATGTCAGAGATATTGATTGCCCAGGTACTGGATTAGCCATGCTGAGCCTATACCAGCTGGATCCCTTGGACCAGTTGCCTCCGAGAAAAGGAAACTATATTAGTGACTCCTCCAACGGAAGTTAGAGCAGTGGGCTTTGATGGTATACCCTGCAACCTGTATAAATGTGGAGTATGATGAAGGCATGTTCACTTGTTAATCCACTATACAGGCTAGATGCAGTTAAGGAAATGCCTGACCACCCAGATGCTCTATTTGAGCAGCTAGCTATGGCTTATAACATGGCTCATTTTGACCAAAGTGTCATGCTCCAGAGCCCAAGAAAACAGACTGACTTTGACCAGTTAATTGTTAATTCACCATCATTTACATATGTGTTAATAAATAAGTAGGCTTTTCTCCAGTATTTTAAAGAACAATAATTATTTAATAGAGCATATAATGAAGTTAATGTTACAAATATTCAAGAAATGAACTGATATTATAATCGATATCTGAAAGTTTTAGCTGTTATTTTCGTTGTTGAAACTCAATGTGAGTTTTGTTTTGTTTTGATTTTTCTTTTTGGTTATCTGTGATTTTATTTTGGCTCTTCTAATAATCAACACATATATATCACACATGTAAGAACAAGTTATTTTTATGTATTTAAGCTAGCAAAAGGAGAACTAGGAGCAATGCTTATTCTCTGTGAATTAATTTTTAAAATAAAAATATATAAACAATTTTAAAATTGATAAATTAGATCTAACTACTTTACTGGCCTAATTATTATCTCTTCATTGTATTAATAAGTTTTACTATTGAAGTCTTTCAAAAATATTTTCTATTAAAATAAAATTCTTATTTGTAATTTGATTCAGTAGAAAGAGCCTGTAGTTTTTATTTAATTTTTCATTATGGTCAATGACATTTAGATCCATTTGCCATTTAAATGCAAAAATGTTCACACAGAATTACCTCAGTTAAAGTGCAGTTTTAATTAATTCAATTGCATCAACCACCTCTTGACCACATCACCTTACCCTGCTAGGAGGTGCTATTACTGAGATGCAAACAATATTGCAAAACAAGATAAGAAAGTGATTTGGTGGGGGCAGAGTGAGGCGCATACTTGGCATTTGGGATGAGAAGAGGCTTTCCTTGTGATTACCTAAAATAGCAAAGATTAAAATGTGCTGCCTTGGGCATGCCTGTAGCTCTTTCTTCTTAAAATCTAACTTTTCAAAGGCTTTGGCATCTCATTACCACACATATGTGTGGTTCTCCAATTGTCTCCCTTTTGGTATATCTTATTACCTCACTTGGTTCATATATCTAACAATATCCCCTTAAATTATGTACATCTCATTACTCTCCAGCCAAGCCTGACCTTGACGCTTCTGTACCTCATTTTCCTTGCAATATGTAGCTGTTAATGATTCATTTCCATCTGCATCGTTTATTAAAACATTTAAAGGCATATAACTACATAAGAAATCTGCATTCATTTTATAGGTTTGCCCTTTCAAATTCAAGAATGAAAAGAATACTCACCCGGGTAGTTTGTCTACAATTTGAGTAGGTTACCACCATGTGGTATTTACCAGATACAATATCACTGAGTTTTGCTGAACCATTCTATAATGCATTTAATAAAATACATTGATGATGTAGTTATTCAAGTGAATAGGATAGATCCAGGCTACTAATAATTCATAAAATAATTATCATATAAAAATATGTGCCTTAGGCCAGGCGTGGTGGCTCACGCCTGTAATCCCAGCACTTTTGGAAGCTGAGGTGTGTGGATCATGAAATCAAGAGCTGGAGACAAGGCTGGCCAACATGGTAAAACCCCATCTCTACTGAAGATACAAAAAAATTAGCCGGGCCTGGTGGTGGACAACTGTAGTCCCAGATACTTGGGAGGCTGAGGCAGGAGAAGTGCTTGAACCCAAAAGGCCGAGGTTGCAGTGAGCAGAGATAGTACCACTGCACTCCAGCCTGGGTGACGAGTGAAGTTCCGTCTCAAAAAAAAAGGTGCCTTAACTGCTAGATGCCTTATAATTGTTGATGAGTGGGTAATATATAAGTGCGTAAATAGTCAATTACAGGGTTATGAAAGCAATGCACTAATAGAGGATTTTTATATGCCATATTATCCCATAAACACCAGCATAATACATTTACAGTCCAGCTTCTCCAAATATCACAAACATCCCTTCTTCAGCTACAAAACTGGAACATACTATTCTGTAACTTTAAATCTAATTTACAATTAGAGATAAATTACAATATTAAAAGCAGATATAAAAGTATTTATTCAGATTTCTTTATTCCAATAATGTGTCTTAAAAGATTAAAATTGTATTAATTATATCAATGGGTAGCAACTTGATTTCTCCTTAAAATACAATTATTAACATTGTATCATATAAGCATTCCCTAAAACATCCTTTGAGAGATTTTGGGTGCCTCCTTTACAGGAGTAGGTTAATTGAAACCATACATGATCTCCTGATTAGAAATTTCATTCAAATGTACTAGATAGATGGCTCTTTAACCTCTGAACTAGGTAAATGCTACTGCTACAACACCACCTCCAGCCCAGCTCCAGGAAATATGTATTAATGTCTACTGAAATTCAATAGGAGGAATTCCTACTTAACTAAGGTATCAGCCTGATATTAGTGGTCCCATTTGGAAAGCCCTGAACATTCAAGGATAGACAGAGATTTGGGGGTTTCCATGGATGTTTTAGACCCCTCTCATCCACCATTTCTCCAACCTAAGCTAAGCTCCTTGGTAACTGTGTCACAGAAAGTAAAAATAGTGTCTGTTGGGAGGCCAAGGCGGGTGGATCAGGAGGTCAAGAGATCGAGACCATCCTGGTCAACACAGTGAAACCCCGTCTCTACTAAAACTACAAAAAATTCGCTGGGCATGGTGGCGCGTGCCTGTAATCCCAGCTACTCAGGAGGCTGAGGCAGGAGAATTGCCTGAACCCACGATGCGGAGGTTGCGGTGAGCCAAGATCGCACCATTGCACTCCAGCCTGGGCAACAAGACTGTATCAAAAAAAAAAAAAAAAAAAAGTGTCTGGTCTTTTGTCATTGTCAAACTGTGCATCCATCACAAATGCTAATACATCTGCATCAGTAATGGCTTTTGCTGCCCCTCAGCTTTAAACCATCAAAATAGATTTTCCCAAACAATGGGAAAGGCTGTTAATCACAATATTACCCAGGCACTTTCTCCTTAAATGCCTATGCCTGCTTTTGTAGGTAATTGGTCCTGGGTAAGGTAAATTAATACATATGGCTCTGAGTGTTACTGACAATCAACACTGTGGTGATCCAAGGCTATGGTAGGCAGAGTCCTCTGTACCCCAACAACAGAGCAAGAGCCAGAGTCTTTCAGATGTAGCCCCAATGTGGAAAGAGAGCAAAGAATTGTTCTGTTAGCTGGCAGGCTGGCAATAACACCACTTTGGTAGGACACTGAACTGTCTTCTAAAACCAAAACATACACTACAGTGAGTATTGATAGCCCTAAATCAGACCAGTGAGCTTCAACCTTCTGAAAGGAATGGGCCTTGTCTAGTTCACTGCTGTGTACCTAGTTCCTAGACTACTGTCTGTACCTGAGTAAGGTGTTCAATGATATTTATTGATTGGTGGTATACAAACATGTGTGATGTGCATTCCCAGAGCAAAGACATTCTAGCAGAATGAACTTCTACTACATTTATTTGTTATTTATGAATATCCCAGGGCAGCAAACTAAGAAAATATCTATATTTTAAAAACACCTTCTTACAGCAATACCATACTCTTATGGTATATTATAATTAATCTAATCGATCATTTACTTTTTATATTGTTTATATTCAAACTTACAATGAGAAAGGAATTATAATGACTTGTCAGTGCTCCGTTGGTGGCCTAAATAAAAATTATTTAATTAAGAGCTTGCATGTTTTATTATTAACACTTAAAAAATAAAAAAATTTTAAAAAAAAGTGCCATCTCCCTTGATGTATACATATTACTACTTCATGGATTCCTTCTCCTAGTTTCTACGGTGTTAGAAAAGTGACTTTTTAATGTATTTCCATATTGCTAGTAACCTTTTCTGCTGGAAAATAAAGAAGCAGTTGGCTTTAAAAGACATTTTACCTAAGGCTAGCATAATTTGAAGCCTGAAATCCATTTTTATTTTTTATCATTTTGACAAGTGAACTTTAGGAGGGCAAAATCATTTTTAACAAGTGGAGAAACTGCTTATACAGCATTAGAAGAGAAATGATACTGTGCTATTTTGTTTATTCTTCAGTATGTTATGTGTCTCTGTCATTAAGCTTGACAAACTTGAAGCAAGCAGTATTTTTAAAGGGTACATTTTAATGCTTCTTAAACAAAAAAAAAATGAGTTTTTGGAAAGCACAATTTATTTTCAAAGTAAAGAACAGTTACATGTAAGAGATAGAGTAAGTTAACAATATATTCTGATTTCTTTCTTTCTCGCTACAAATGGTTCACTTTCTAAGCTCAAATAATGAGAAGTTATTAATTCTAGCCATTATAATATATTTATTTGCTTATTGAAATGTAATATAAAATTTCACTGTTACTCCCTGCCCCTGTAAGAATGCCTGGTTTCTTTAATGCAGTATTTCAAAACTAGTGAGTCTTATTTTTGGCAAGACACATCTGCATTTATTCTGAAAAAAAGTTTCAAATAATATTTTTAATGAATTATTTAGAATTCTTGTACTTCCTATATCTTGACAACCTTGACCACATAAAAAAGTAAGTTCCTATATATAGCTAAATCAAAGACAGTGCCCATGTTATTTTTTGCTGCTTTTAATATTAATCCTGCTTTTGCATTCTCAGTGACTAATCATATGTCATTCCATATAGTCTAAACTGAACTTCAGTATTTTGCAATTGAAACCAATTATTTATTTCAATTTTTATGAACACTAGTATATATAGAATGATAATAAACATAATATAGTACTTTGGTCAATTCTAAATTCATTGGATAATGCTATGTGAGAACCATGTCAATGAGACTGAAAAAACATAAATCTTTTAGTGGAATTTGGTAAATATATTATAGTATCTTGCCCTCATGATATTTACAATGATTATCTATACGTACATTTACCAATCAATCAACAAATATATAATGATTCAGAAAATTTCATATTCCATGCAATATATACTACATATTTATATTTGCAAGTATCAACATATTTGAAAAACCTTTAATTAGACTGACAAAAAAGAAATAGGAAAGACACAAATTATTTTGGGGTTTTTTTTTTTTTGGATACAGAGTTTCGCTCTTGTTGCTGAGGCTGGAGTGCAGTGGTGCAATCTTGGCTCACTGCAACCTCCACCTCCTGGGTTCAAGCGATTCTCCTGCCTCAGCCTCCTGAGCAGCTGGGATTACAGGTATGTGCCACCATGCCCGAGTAATTTTCTACTTTTAGTAGAGACAGGGCTATGCCATGTTGCCCAGTCTGGTCTCGAACTCCTGACTTCAGGTGATCCGCCCACCTCAGCCTCCCAAAGTGCTGGGCTTACAGATGTGAGCCACTGTGCCAGGCCAAAGATACAAAGTATTAATAGCAGGAGTGGAAGAGAACTATCATTGCAGACCCTACAAACATTTAATGAAAAAATAAAGAATAATATGAAAAATATAAACACGTAAATACAACTTATATGTAATAAACCAATTATTTTAAAGTTCTACATTATGAAAATTTGCTTACAAAGAAATAGATAAGCTCAATAGTTGTATAATAATTATAGGATTTAAATTGTAGTTCAAAACATTCTGAAAATGATGGTTTGTAGCCCTAAGTTGTTTCACTGGAAAATTCCATACGTTTAAATAAGAAATAACATCCATGCTATACAATCTCCTCCAGATAATAGAATAGGAGTGAATATTCATAATTCATTTTATGAGGCTATGATTACCCAGACAACACAAGAAAAAAAGAACTCTAGCCAAATATTTCCTTTGAATCTAAATGCAAATGATTCTTAACAAAATACTAGTACATAAAATCTAAGAACATATATATATATATATATATATATATATATATATAATAATATACCATGCTCATGTGCAATTTATCTAGGAAAAACAAAATTAGTTCTGAACTTAAAAATAACTCGATGCAATCCATTATATTTGCAGACTAAAGATCAAACCGTGTAATTGTATCAACTGATGCAGAAAAAGCGTTTGACAAAATTCAATATCTATTCACCAAAACAAAACAAACAAAACAATAAGGAACTCAACAAACTAGAAATAAAGAGGAACTTCTTTAACCTAATAAAAGGCATCTAAACACCATAGGTAACATCACATCTCATGATGAAAGTCTAAATGGTTTCCTCCTAAGATTTTGATGTGGTAGATAGAAATCTAAAACGACCTTCAAGATTCCTGTTCCCTGCTGTAAACACCTTAAGTATTCTACTGCCATGGATGGTAGGTGAGAACAGACAATATAATGACACATCACTCCTGTGATTACCTTACTGTTAGTTAACAGAGATTATCAAAAGGAAGATTATTTTAGCAGGACCTGACCTAATCAGGAGCCCTTTAAACAAAGGTGGAGAGTCAGAGAGTTGTTTTCATTGCCTTGAAGAAGTAAACCGGCATGTTAGGACAGCAAAGATGGAAGAGGCCATGTGGCAAAGATTTGAGAACAGCTTCTAGAAGCTGAGAACAATTTTAAGCGCAACAGCTAACAAGAACCAGGGAATTCAATCACACAACCTCAAGAAACAAAATTCTGCCAACAGCCATGTGAGTTTGAAAGAGAACACTGTACCTGAAAGGAGATTCTAGCCCCAGTCAACTCTATAATTTCAGCATAGTCATATCCTGAGGAGGGGACCCAGCTAAGCCATATTTAGACTCCTGGTCCATGGAAACTTTGTGATTAAAAAGAAAATCTGATGTAAAAAAAAAAATCTTGAAGCTGCCAAGGCATTGATAATTACTTATGTGGCAAGAAAATTTAAAAACACTGGGGAATAAGGCAAGAATGTTCATTCCCCCAACTTCTATTGAAGGTCATGCTGAAGTCCTAGCCAAAGCAATAAGGCAAGAAAAATAAACAAAATGAATTCTGTGGAAAGTGTGAAATAAAACTGATCATCTTTATAGACAACATGATTGCCTATGTAGAATATCCCAAATAACCTATCAAACAAACAGATAAACTTATTCCTAGAACTAATAAAACTGAGGTTAACACCACAGGTTAAAAGTTAACATACAAAAATAAATTAGTTTCTTTATACTAGCAATATACAACTGGAAAGCAAGTTTAAAATACAGTAACATTTATAGTGGCTTACATAAAATTAAATACTTGCATATAATTCTAAAAATATGTACAAAATTTGTATGCAAACCATTGGCAGCCAGGAGTTTTCGGGGCAGTAGTAACTCAAGGAGGCAAGATGATGGAATTTTTTTGAAGTAATGGGACAATTTTATACCCTTATTTTGCTGGTAGTTGCACAAAACTATGCATGTGTTAAGACACATAGAATTTTATGTCAAAGGAAATTTTTGACTTTGACTTTTAAGTATAAATGATAGTTTTAGGAATGATATCAACTATATGATAGCCTAGCAAAAGCAAACTATGGAGACAGTCAAAATATCAGTGGTTACCAGGGGTTGCAGGGAGAGAGGAATGAATACGGATAAATGAATTAGCAGAGCATAGTGAATATTTAGGGCAGTGAAAATACTCTAAGTGATACTATCATGTTGGATACCTGTCATCATAACTTTGTCCAAATCCATAGACTATAAAACACCAAGCATTTTGACTTATAATTTCCAAAAATTTAGAGTCTCATTGTGTTACAAATATAAAGTGAGCATATGTCAAAGATTTACTTAATTCATTAATGAGGGAAGCAGCAACTTGGTAAGCCAGGTCCAAAGTGAATTGGAGAGAACACTGGTAATTATGATAGAAAAACACGATGCTACAATTATATTGCTAATATAGAAACAAAGCTGGTTAACATCCTGTAGGACATTAAAACTGTAATTTTGCTGATATCATTTGAATCTTCACCAAATAAAATTCATTTGCAAAGCTATGAGAGGAGGAGGAATCATTGCCATAGGACAAGTATTATTTGCATATTTTTTGCCTATCTACAAATTGACATCTTTACTTTAGAGCTGTAAATATAATAAAAGGTAGTAAATAGGAATTTAAACAAAGGCATGTTTACCTAGAGATGTGAAGTGCCACTGCATGACCCTGATAGAATAAACAGTGATCTCTTTTGCCTATTTCTAAGCTTTAGATGTATTTTCCTAATAATTTTATTTTTACAAGTTAAGAAATTAAGAGGTTCATGTGATTACAGATCTATTTTTAAATGACACTGGTAATTATGAATATGCAAAGTATTTGTAACAAGTATGAATCTGCTGCATAGATTCCAAGGTTAAAAAAATAAAAGTAATTTTCCTTGATTTTCCTTAAGTAAATGAACTCTGGATTAGCTTCTGTTCACCAGCTGGTTGCAAAATTCAATCGTTATCATTTTTGCCATCATGTATCTCCTCTTGCCTCTTGGGCATGACCACATGGTCCATTCAAAAACACTTTCTTCAGTCTTTCCATACCATGTCCATATTTTTTATCCAAAGTTTCTAATGTATAGCATCTAACATCTGGTTCAAATTTAGTGATCACTATCTGAGCCATACTACATTTGACTGGGGCTTAAATTCCCATCATTGGTGTTACTGGCAGCAGTATATATTCTTTGAGCCTCTGAAGAACTTCTTCATTATAGAACCATTCCTCATAGGACCACCATCTTTGACTCATTTTCCTCCTGCTTATTTGGAGCAACTCCAGCGCCTTTCTTGATAAGGCACAACAAAACCCAAACCAAAACAAACATTCCAAAATAAGACTTTTAGGATATTTTCTTTATACCACATTGGTTAATCTCAGTGTTTATGTGTGTGTTTTGAGGATGTAGGAAGATTCATAATATCACCAGGAGCAGGTGTACTGAGAAGTGAAAGAAGGTTAAGTTTCAGAATTTCACTTTTCTAGGAGTCCCTTCCAAATCCCTGGAAATACCTTAGCAATTTGTTCATGTGGAAGTCATTTGTTTCTGCAAAACTTACAAAAGCCATGTAATCACATTTGGTTAAACAATTATTCTTTCCTCTCTGAACTTCTAGGTAGATTTCCTTTTTTTTTTTTTTTTTTTTTTTATTAATTCTTTATGTATGTGTGTATCTAAAAAAAAAATATATATATATATACACATGTGTATATATATATGCTTTATTGTACTTTAGGTTCTGGGGTACATGTGCAGATCATGTAGGACTGTTGCATGGGTACATACATAGCAATGTGGTTTGCTGCCTCCATCCTCCCATCACCTATATCTGGCATTTCTTCCCATGTTATCCCTCCCCAATCTCCCCATACCCCCACTCTTCCTCTTCTAGTCCCCCAAAACAGACCGCAGTATATGATGCTCCCCTCCCTGTGTTCATGTGTTATTGTTCAACACCCAACTATGAGTGAGAACATGTGGTGTTTGATTTTCTGTTCTTATGTCAGTTTGCTGAGAATTATTGTTTCCAGTTTCATCCATCTCTCTACAAAGGACATGATGTCATCATCTTTTATGGCTGCATAGTATTCCACGGTGTATATGTGCCACATTTTACTAGTCTATCATTGATGGGCATTTGGGTTGGTTCCAGGTCTTTGCTATTGTAAACAGTGCCACAATGAACATACATGTGCATGTGTCTTTATAATAGAAAAATTTATAATCCTTTGGATATATACCCAGTAGTGGGATTGCTGGATCAAATGGAATTTCTATTTCTAGGTCCTTGAAGAACTACCATACTGTATTCCACAATGGTTGGACTAATTTACACTCCCACCAGCAGTATAAAAGTGTTCCTATTTCTCCACAACCTCTCCAGCATCTGTTGTCTCCAGATTTTTTAATGATTGACATTCTAACTAGTGTGAGATCGTATCTCAATGTGGTTTTGATTTGCATTTCTCTGATGACCAGTAATGATGAGCATTTTTTCATATGTTTGTTGGCCTCATATATGTCTTCTTTTGAAAAGTGTCTGTTCATATCCTTGGCCCACTTTTGAATGGGGTTGTTTGTTTTTGTAAATCTGTTCTAGTTCTTTGTAGATTCTGGATATTAGCCCTTTGTCAGATGGGTAGATTGCAAAAATTTTTTGCCATTCTGTGGGTTGCCTGTTGACTCTAATGATTATTTCTTTTGCTGTACAGAAGCTCTGGAGTTTATTTAGATCCCATTTGTCTATTTTGGTTTTTGTTGCCAATGCTTTTGGTGTTTTAGTCATGAAGCCCTTGCCTATGCCTATGTCCTGAATGGTTTTGCCTAGATTTTCTTCTAGGGTTCTTATGGTGTTAGGTCTTATATTTAAGTATTTAATCCATCTGGAGTTAATTTTAGTATAAGGTGTCAGGAAGAGGTCCAGTTTCTGCTTTCTGCACATGGCTAGCCTCTTT
The DNA here is from genome assembly GCF_001604975.1 of Cebus imitator. NCBI lineage: Eukaryota > Metazoa > Chordata > Mammalia > Primates > Cebidae > Cebus > Cebus imitator. The sequence goes on from NW_016107527.1 coordinate 165,580, forward strand.
TCCCAACACCATTTATTAAACAGGGAATCCTTTCCCCATTGCTTCCCGTTGCTTGCCTTTGTCAAGTTTGTCAAAGATCTAGGTAGATTTTCTTCACACATGTGGGGGTGTGAGGGTTGTGGGGGTTGACAGAGACATATTAGAGTAGATGATAATATTTTAGAAATTTTGTAAAGGAGTTAAGTTTGGTGGAGTGGAGTATATTTACTGGCTTGCATTACTTCCACATATATTACTAGCATGGTTTCATAGGCTAGGAATAGGATAATTGCAAAGCTGGAAGTTTTCTAAATTACTAATACTAAGAGTAAATTGTGACCAACTTTGCTAGATGGTGACTGAATTACCTTTTTCTTTCTATAAATGATCATATTGTAGAATCATTTTTATATAAAACAGAAGATCAAACAGTATACAAGCAAAGTATAAAGGAGTAAATAGCATTATGAAGATGGGTTAGGTAGTAAATCATGCATTTTTTTTTCCAGGTTTTTGTGATTTTATCAGTTTTTGTTTTTGCTTTTATTATACTTTAAGTTCTGGGATACATTTGCAGAATGTGCAGGTTTGTTACATAGGTATACACATGCCATGGTGGTTTGCTGCACCCATCAACCTGTCAGCTACATTAGGTATTTCTCTTAATGCCATTTCTCCCCTAGCCTTCCACCCCCTGACAGGCCCCAGTGTGTAATGTTGCCCTCCCTGTGTCCACTGTCCCCACCCCTGTGTCCATCTGTTCCCACTGTTTAAGTCCCACTTATGAGTGAGAACATGCGGTGTTTGGTTTCCTCTTCCTGCGTTGGTTTGCTGAGAATGATGTCCAGCTTCATCCATGTCCCTGCAAAGGACATGAACCCATCCTTTTTAGGGCTGCATAGTATTCCATGGTATATATGTGCCACATTTCTTTTACCCAGTGTATCATTGATGAGCATTTGGATTGGTTCCATGTCTTTGCTATTGTGAACAATGCTGCAATAAACATATGTGTGCATGTGTGTCTTTATAGTAGAATGATTTATAATTCTTTGGGTATATACCCAGTAATGGGATTGCTGGGTCAAATGGTATATCTGGTTCTAGATCATTGAGGAATTGCCACACTGTCTTCCACAATGGTTGAACTAATTTACACTCCCACCAACAGTGTAAAAGCATTCCTATTTCTCTACATCCTCTCCAGAATCTTTTGTTTCCTGACTTCTTAAAATTCATAATTTATTATGATTTGCTTTCTTATTCTATGTAAATTTTGTTTTCATACTTTATTTTGAATTCATAATACTTTTGTATTATTTTTCTTAAAAAGGGCCCTCAAAATTAATATTTAGGACTCACAAAAGGAGACAAGCCCTTAATTCCCTGAATCTTCAAAGTTTTGGCTCTCTTTAGTGTGGAGTCTGGTGGGTGTTTTTGTACCCAGAAATTGTGTTTTATTATTTTGAGTTTCTTATAACACTGAGGGAAAAAAGTACATTATCATTTAAATAGATTATCCTGCTCCACATTATGTTTTATGTTGTCATTAACCTGCTGTTGATAAGATATTCAAGCTATTTTTTTAAAAAGTACAGATTATAGATATTAACAGCCAAACCAAGGATTTTTAGATTTTCTTTTATTTCCACAGAATATAATCTACCTGTAGTTTGTATATATAAACTCAAATGAATATGTGTACGTATTCTGTTGCCTCAATCTGTCTTGATAAAAACAAAATCCATGGGCAAATGAGAAAAAAGCATTTCAAATATACCCAGTTTGAGAATTAAAATGGTATTAAGCAAGTCTGCAGAATTTCATTCTCCATGTCTACTGCTCCCCAAATGCAAAATATGTGTGACAAAAATATATCTTGGTCCATGACAGGAGCAATAAAAACTAACAATATCTAATGCATAGCTGATTTTAATTTATACATTATAGCTGATTAAATAGCTAGCTAATTTCAATCAAGTGCTGAAAGTACAGCTGTTAATGATATAACTCCCAAACTTTATTTTTAAAGTTTTCTTTCAATAGTTAATGCTTTCTACCCAAATAATTAAAAATTATATTGATACCAGATATGGTAATAACCATCCTTCCTATTTAAGCTGGCTGATTATCTCTAAAATTCCATTCAGGAAATGTATGAAGACTTGACAAAAGTATGCCAACCCACAATTATAACAACATATGAAAGTAAGAGTGACAACAATCTAATTTCAGACACTTTGCACCAATTATAAGGTCCACAAAGTGAAAAACAGGACTCATTTCGTGAGTTATAACTGAAAAAAATTACTAATGGAAGGTAAACAGAGTCATTTGTCTCAAAGTTGGCCAGGAGATGTTTTCTTACTCATTTTCTTCCTGATTTGGAGGTCCACAGCTTGTATAATCAAGAAAATTGAACAGTCTTCTCTACACTATATTGATTTCAATTTATGAGGCAACAGGAAAGCATCCCCTACTCTTCCATACCACCACCCCAAAAAATACACCTGATCACACTGTATTTTGTATTCCTATATTCTAAAATCTTAATGCAAATAATGAATACCTCAGGACTAGGAGAAATGACAGCTTCACATTACATCTTAGTAGATGGTACACAAGTGCAACCAACTAAATGTTTGCTTCTCCCACATTTCAAATGTTGGCATTCTAACCCCCAATGTGATGGTATTAGGCATTGAGATCTTTGGTAGGTAATTAGATCATGAAGGTGGAGTCCTCACGAATGGGGTTAGTGCTCTTATAAAAAGAACCTCAGAGAGTTATCTCTCCCCCTTTACACCATAGGAGAATACAACAAGAAGTTATCAATCAATCTGCAGCTGCGAAGTGGGCTCTAGCCATGCTGGTACCCTGGTCTTGGACTTCTAGTCTCTAGAACTGTGAGAAATAAATATATTTTATTTATAATCCATCCAGTCAATGGTATATTGTTATAGAAATCCCAGTTGACAAAGACAGCAAATAAACAACATATCTAAGGAGAGGGAAAGAATGAAAAGTACTGCATCTTGTAAAATATATTCTCCCTTGTATTTCATCTTTTCAAAGTTTTATAAAGAAATAAGTAGACTGGGCGAGGTGGTTCACACCTGTAATCCCAGCACTATGGGAGGCCAAGGCGGGTGGATCATCACGTTAAGAGATCGAAACCATCCTGGCCAACGTGGTGAAATCCAGCATCTACTAAAAATACAAAAATTAGCTGGGCATGGTGGCTCACACCTGTAGTCCCAGCTACTCGGG
>NW_016107527.1:168979-210588 GCF_001604975.1 Cebus imitator
AAATAAGTAAAGTGAGTATTGCAACCCAATAGAGCTATAGGCAGTGAATGACTATGAAACACTAAACATGGGGATAAGGGCTGGGACCTTTCTTCAGTTCTACAGGGATCAACAGAAGATGCAGGTTTTATTAATACCAATTGTGGTATTTCTAGGGATTTGTTTTTAAATCAAACATTCTGCCATTTGAGCTGTTTATATAGAAAGTAAGTCTATGCAATAATGTTTCTTGTATGCACTGGCCCATGCCCAATCTCTAGGATTGTTCTATCTTTCATTTTGCTCCCTGTCTGCTTCCTTGTCAGCCTTTCCTCTGATACTATATAAGAGAACTAGTCCAGGGATCAGGGCCAAGCACAAGCTACATACTCTAAATTCTGGGCAACAGAGTCTTGGAGACCTCTTTGTTTCATCAAGCCTGAGTCTCAAAGAAAAGAAAGAGTTACGTGGGGCCTCTAAAAAGCATTTACTCTTAAAAGAAAAATATAAAATAAAACAATCCTGAAAATGTAGAGGTCTACCTACAAAAATTATTTCATACATAAACAGAAGAAATTATTTAAGAAGTAAATTGGTAATGATATTGATTTAAGTAAAGCCTTAGCTTCTGTATCTATACAGCTCTGCTGCACAGTAATTAAATCAAGGATTTCTTTCTGATGTAACAGCGCAGTCAGTCTAGAGGAACAGTCAGCAATCTTCCATTGGGTTATTTAGGAACCCAGCTTTCTGTCATCTTGTTGCTCTGCCATTGTTATATACTCAGTTCCATGGTTGAAGGCCATTGCCATGTTCATGCTGCAGACTGCAGGAAGGTAGAAAAGATACAGCTCAAGGAAAGTGAGTTAATTATATTTTAGAAATTACATGAAAGTGGAAACTACTACTTACTCTAATCTCTTTTGCTGGAATAAAATAACATGGTCACATCAAGTTACATTTTTGGAAAATATAGTCTCTGTGTGCAGCCATGAGCTAAGAGAGAAAAGAATATATTTTTGTTTGTTTGTTTTGAAACAACCCAAAGATTTTCCTTTAAGAATATAAGACAATACAGATTCTGGGAGATATAGGTACAAACTACAGGGACCAAACAGGCTGAGATGAAGTTCAAAATAAATTTTGAGTTGGTTTAAGTGAGAAGTAGACACAAGAAAACCCAAAGAACAAGATTAACACTGGAAAATTAATTGCTAAAACAAAAGATGCAATTTAGACAAGTGTAGACGACAAACATGATGATATATTAGATTATAGATACTGAAGGAGAATGGAGGCAAAATAATCCAGGATCAACATAAAAAGTATATATGTTCTCAAATGAAAAAAAATGAAATAATAAAAATATGCATTCTTAAAAATACCTTCCTAAGCTTGAAAATAGAATGAAAATACAGCTTATAACATATGAGTAAAATTAACAAGAAGAGAGACAAAGTCAAAACAATAATAAGGATATATGTAAGCATTATGAAAAATGTTAAATTACAAAAGTGATCATTGACAGTGGAAAATATCTGGTTGATATCTGCAAAACTAAATTCCAAAGATGTAAAAGGAATTTAGAGGTTAATGTTTGCTATCTAGCTTTTGCTCTTCTAAGACAAGTCACAATTCACAGAGATAAAGGTTTATTATATATATATATATATATATGTATAAACGTCCTTAAAATAATCCTTGAAATGAACCTACAGTGATACAAAATAAAGAACACATGCATGTGTAAGACTTTATTCAGCTTTCTTTTTAAAATTCCCTAACCATCACCTATTTTTTATTTGCTTAGTTTGTATATTATTAATTTTTCCATCACAATTGACTTTATGAATCTATTACTATTGGTTTTTGCTGTTGAATTGTGATTTTATTACAAACTTAGCAGCTTAACACATACACATTTATTATTTTAGTGTATTTGTGGGTCAAGTATCCTAGCATAGCTTTGCTGGGTCTTCTGTTGAAAGTTTTCATAAAGCTACAATGAAAGAGGCAACTGGGACTCTTGTCTAATCTGAAGCTTGACTGGGGAAGGATTTGCTTCCACTGGCAGGTGATTCTTGGTAGCACTCAGTTTCTTGTAGGATGTTAAATGATGTAGTTCCTTGACTAGAGGCTACCTTTGGCTCCCTGCTACATGGACCTTCACAGTATGCTCATATGCTTTCTTAGAGCCAGCAAGGGAGAGTGTCTCCTCACAAAATGAGTTGCAATTGTATGTAATGTCATCACAGAAGTGACATTCCATCACATTTGCCTAAATTTGTTGGTTAGCAGCAAGTTACAGACTCTGCCCACACTCAAAATAGGGAAGTTACAAGAGATGTAAATATTAGAAAGTGGGAATCCTTGGGGATGACTTTGTATTCAATCTGTTGCCAACATAGAATAGAATTAATCATATAGACAAATGTATTATGTAATCCTTTAGATCATTTTTTTTCCAGGAGATCTTTCTCCTGGGAATTCTTTTCCCTTAACCCCTATGTTGGTTTCTTTCTTTCTTATATTCTATGTTCTTTCTTTTTTTTTTTTCATTTTTATTTTCCCCCTTAAAAATGAAAATATTTTTCATTTGTTAAGTGCATTCTCTAATGGCTGAGAAATTCATTTTTGTGATTTTTCAGATATAATCATGTTCTTATTTCTTTCTTACATTCGACTGATTATTTAGATACACATAGAATATAAGTTGAAAATACTTCCCCTCACGATTGATAGTATTGTTTTACTATGTTTTGATTTGCAGTGTTATTTTCCAGTGTTAGAGAATATACATGTAAAACATATTTACATGTATCAGACACAAGACAAATTTCCCATTGACAGAGTAAGCATCTAGATTCTTGGACAGTTTAGAAAAGAGGAAAGCCTCAAATTGAGAATATATTATAGTAATGTTCATCTTTCTGGACAGTGTTGTATCAATTTATATTAAAGTTTTTAATAATTTTATATTCTTTGTCCTTTTCAGGATTTATTCCTAAGGAAATAATTAAAACTTTAGTTTCACAAGAATATTAATTTTTGTCTTCTAATAGTAAAAATTTGGAAATAGTTGTAATTCTGAGTTAGAGAAGATTTAACAGCTAATCAAATGATTAAGCGTGTTAACACATACATAAGCATTCACCAGTTCTTATATTTTTAAAAGAATATTATTCATTGCAAAAATAGGAATCAATAATTTATATATGCAAATCTATATTATGTGTAAATATTCCTAGAAAAAAATAAGAGGAAAATCTTGAAGGGACCAACAGTGATTAGTTATTACTGGTTAGCCACTTATGCATAGAATTTACTTTTTTTTTATTTCATAAAATTTTCAAATCCTACTGAAGGAGAACAATTATAAGGCAAAATCTAAAAGTCTCCAGTGAGAGATAATTAAATTAAGTGCTATACTTTCCTAAGCCTAGGTTGGCGTTTTTCTACAAAGGACCAATTCTGCCTTCATACCACCACCTCAAGAGGACACTTGGCACTGTCTGGAGGCATTTTTTACTATTTTAACTGAAGGGTTGCTAGTAGTATCTAGCAAGGCCAAGGATGTTGCCAAATCTTCTGAAATGCACAGAACATCCCTCTTCTCCCAAGGAAAAAAAATTATCTGGTTCAAGATGTCAGTAGTGACTAGATCAAAAGTCTGCTCTAGTGTCACGTAAGGATACATATGAAAAAAGGTCTGATCCAGTTAATCTCTGTGATTTGTATTCCTGAACATGAGAGAAGCTTATATTTTAATTATCTCTTCAATGGAGACATAGTTCCATCTTTGCACTGACACTTCCTTCGTTTAGATAGCCACAGTGTGACAGGAGGAGTCACAGCAGATTCTGGTACATTGTATCTTCATTCTCATTGGTTTCAAAGAACATCTTTTTTTCTGCCTTCATTTCATTATTTATCCAGTAGTCATTCAGAAGCAAGTTGTTCAGTTTCCAAGTAGTTGTGTGGTTTTGAGTGAACTTCTTAATAATTTGATTGCACTGTGGTCTGAGAGACTGTTTGTTATGATTTTTGTTCTTTTGCATATGCTGAGGAGTGATTTACTTCCAATTATGTGGTCAGACGCCATTCTCCTGCCTCAACCTGTCCTTCAGTGATTTGCCTGCCTCAGCCTCCCAAAGTGCTGGGGTTACAGGTGTGAGCCACCACACCCAGCCAGATCTAATGATTATTTTTAATTTTGGTCCAAAGAACATTTCTTTCTCCTCTCAATTATATCCTATGTTTATACTCCAGATTAGTGCTCTGGGAACACCAATCTCATGAAGCCCCAAACTGTAGTTTATGGTATGATACACTAATATTGGAATGAAAGGGAAAGAATTGGTAAGATTTTTATTTTCACTTTTATTTTCTATTTTTTTCAGCAAAGTCTCTCTCTGTCACCAGGTTGGGGTGCAGTGGGCATAGCTCACTGTAACCTCCAACTCCTGGACTTAAGCCCTACTTTCATCTCAACATCCTGAATAGCTGGGACTGTGGGTATGTGTCACCACGCCCAACTTTTTTTATTTTTATTCTTTGTAGAGATGGTATCTCACTGTATTGCCCAGGCTAGTCTCAGACTCCTGGCCTCAAGTGATTCTCCTTCCTTGGGCCTCGCAAAATGCTTGGATTACATGAGCTACTGCACCCAGCCTATTTCATATTTTTTGAGTCAGATATATTAAGGTATATTATACATATGATAAAGTGTATCCATTTTATGCTTATATTTGGATGCGTTTTTGACAACTCTATGTAATTATACAAACATCATTCAAATCAAAATAATCAAAATATCAAATATGCTATGAACCCGAAAAATTTATCTGGATCACTTTGCAGTTAATCCCCTCTCCCTACTTAAAGCCTTGTCAATTATTAATCTATCTGTTTCCTGCTCCTATAGTTTTGTCTCTTCTCAAATGTCAAATCAATGGAATCACATACTATATAGAATTTTTTATTTAGTTCCTTTCACTTAGCATAAGGCTTTTAACATTCGTCCATTTTGTCAAATATCTCAGTATTCATTCCTTGTCTTGGCTGTGTGTATTCTGTTTAATGGTTATACCACAGTTTGTTTATTGATCTCCAGTTAAGGGAGTTTGGGATCTCTTCTTGTGTTTGACTATTATATTTAAAAAAAACAAACTTGCAATGAAAATTAGCATGTAACTATTTATATGTACATATCATTTCCCTTGGATAAATACTTGGGTTGGGTTATAAGTGTATTTGTAACTTTATAAAAAACTTGCAAACTGTTTGTCAAAGTAGCTACATCATTTTACATTCCCACAAGCAAAGTAGGAGTATCTAGTTGCTCCATATCATTGCCAACACTTGGCATTGTCAGGTTGTTTGCATACTTGTTTCTTTTTTTTTTTTTTTCCAGCCTTTCTAGTGTGTAGGTAGAAGCATCTGCTTTAAATTTCATTTTCTTAATGACTACTGATACTAAGTACCTTTCCTTGTCATTTACCATTCATATACCTTATAAATTACCTGCTCAAATATTTCTGCCAATTTGCAAGTCGTATTATTTTATCTTCATGTTGTTGGGTTTAAAATGTTCTTATGTACTCTGCCCAGGTCTTTTATTAAATATGCAATACTTTTTGCAAATATTTTCTCTAGTCTGTGTCTTGCCTTCTCATTTTCATAGCAGTTTTCTAAGAATAGACGATTTAATTTCAATGAAATCAAATTTATCTATGTTTTTTCCCCTTGGGCTTTTTTTTTTTTAATTGTACTTTGGGCTTTGGGGTACATGTGCACTTCCTGCATCCTGCAGGATGGTTGCATAGGTACGTACATGCCATGGTGATTTGCTGTCTCCATCCCCCCGACACCACCCCATTGCCTACATCAGGCATTTTTCCCAGTGTTATCACTCCCCATCTTCCCCACACCACCCCCCAGGTGTCCCTCTCCTGCCCTACCCTCCACCCCCTGACAACTAGCCCTGTGAATATTGTTCCCTTCCCTGTGCCCAAGTGTTCTCATTGTTCATCAACCACCTATGAGTGAAAACATGCGGTGTTAGATTTTCTGTTTTTCTGCCAGTTTGCTGAGAATGATGGTTTCTAGATTCATTCATGTGCCTACAAAGGACACAAACTTGTCATTTTTTATGGCTGCATAGGTTTCCATGGCGTAGATGTGCCACATTTTCTTTGTCTACTCTATCATTGATGGGCATTTGGGTTGGTTCCAGGTTTTGCTATTGTAAACAGCGCTGTAACTAACATACATGTGCGTGTGTCTTTATAATAGAATGATTCATAATCCTTTGGGTATATACCCAGTAATGGGATTGCTAGGCCAAATAGAATTTCTATTTCTAGATCCTTGAGGAATTGCCACACTGTCTTCCACAATGTTTGAACTAATTTACATTTCCACCAATAGTGTAAATGTGTGCCTATTTCTCCACATCCTCTCCAGCATCTGTTGTCTCCAGATTTTTTAATGATCACCATTCTAACTGACGTGAGATGGTACTTCAATATAATTTTGATTTGCATTTCTCTAATAACCAGTGATGATGAGCATTTTTCATATGTTTGTTGGCCTTATATATGTCTTCCTTTCAAAAGTGTCTGATCATATCCTTTATCCATTTTTGAATGGATTTGCTTGTTTTTTTTCTTGTAAATCTGCTTTCTGCATATGTCTAGCCAGTTTTCCCAACACCACTTATTAAACAGGAAATCCTTTCCCCACTGCTTGTTTTTGTCTGGTTTGTCAAAGATCAGATGGTTGTAGATGTGTGTCATTGCTTCTGAAGCCTCTGTTCTGTTCTGTTGGTCTATATCACTGTTTTGGTATCAGTACCATGCTGTTTTGATTACTGTAGTGTTGTAGTATAGTTTGAAGTCAGGCAGCATGATGCCTCCAGCTTTGTTCTTTTTGCTTAGGATTGTCTTGGCTATGTTGGCTCTCTTTTGGTTCCATATGAAGTTTAAAGTGATTTGTTCCAGTTCGGTGAAGAGGGTCAATGGTAGCTTGATGGGGATAGCGTTCAATCTGTAAATTACTTTGAGCAGTATGGCCATTTTCACAATATTGATTCTTCCTAACCATGAGCATGGAATGTTTTTCCACCTGTTTGTGTCCTCTCTTATTTCTTTGAGCAGTGGTTTGTAGTTCTCCTTGAAGAGATTGTTTACATCATTTGTTAGTTGTATTCCTAGGTATTTTATTCTCCTTGTAGCAACTGTAAATAGGAGTTTGTCCATGATTTGACTCTGTGTGTCTGTTGTTGATGTATAGGAATGCTTGTGATTTCTGCACATTGATTTTCTATCCTGAGACTTTGCTGAAGTTCCTTATAAGCTTAAGGAGGTTTTGGGCTGAGATAATAGGGTCTTCGACTTCTTTTCCTAACTGAAAGCGCTTTATTTCTTTTTCTTGCCTAATTGCTCTGGCTAGAAATTCCAATACAATATTGAATAGGAATGGTAAGAGAGGGCATCCTTGTCTAGTGCCAGTTTTTAAAGGGAATGCTTCTAGTTTTTTCCCATTCAATATGATATTGGCTGTGGTTTGGTCGTAAATAGCTTTTATTATTTTGATATATGGTTCTATTGATACCTACTTTATTGAGAATTTTTAGCATAAAGGGCTGTTGAATTTTTTCAAAGGCCCTCTCTGCATCTGTTGAGATAATCACATGGTTTTTGTCTTTGGTTCTGTTTATGTGGTGGATTACGTTTATAGATCTTCATATGTTGAACCAGCCTTGCCTGCCTGGGATAAAGCCTACTTGATCTTGGTGAATAAGTTTCTTGATGTGATGTTGGATTCAGTTTGCCAGTATGTTTTTTGAAGATTTTTGCATCAATGTTCATTATGGATATTGGCCTGTAGTTTTCTTTTATAGTTGCCTCTCTGCCTGATTTTGGTATTAGGATGACGTTGGTCACGTAGAAAGAGTTAGGGAGGATTCCCTCTTTTTGTATTGTTTGGAATAGTTTCAACAGGAATGGTACTTCCTCCTCTTTGTATGTCTCATAGAATTTGGCTGTGAACCCATCTGGACCTTGGCTTTTTTTGGTGGATAGGCTATTAATTGCTGCCTTGACTTCAGACCTTGTTATCGATCTATTCAGAGTTTCAACTTCTTCCTGGCTTAGTCTTGGGAGTGTGCAAGTGTCAGGGAATTTATCCATTTCTTCCAGATTTACTGGTTTATGTGCATAGAGCTGTATGTAGTAATCTCTGATGGTAGGTTGTATTTCTGAGGAATTGGTGGTAATCTCCCCTTTATCATTTTTATTGCATTTATTTGATTACTTTCTCTTTTCTTTTTTATTAGTCTACCTAGCAGTCTGTCTATTTTGTTAATTCTTTCAAAAAAACCAGATCCTGGATTTATGGATTTTTTGAAGGGTTTTTGGGTCTTTATCTCCTTCAGTTCTGCTTTGATCTTAGTTAATTTTTGTCTTCTGCTAGCTTTTGAGTTTTTTCAATCTTGCTCCTCTAGCTCTATCAATTTTGATGATAGGATGTTGATCTCAGATCTTCCCTTGTTTCTCATGTGGGCATTTGCAAAAACATACCAAATAGTAAAGAATGATACAATGAAGAAACTGTGTCAACTAATGGGCAAAACAACCAGCCAGTAACTAAATGGCAGGATCAAATTCAAACATAACAATATTAACCTTGAATGTAAATGGCCTAAATGCCCCAATCAAAAGACACAAACTGGAAACAGATAAAAAGTCAAGACCCATCAGTGTGCTGTATTCAGGAGACCCATCTCATGTGCAAAGACTCACATAGACTCAAAGGGAAGGAAGAAGATTTACCAAGCAAATGGAGAGCAAAACAAAAGAGGGGGTAGCAATGTTAGTCTCTGATAAAACAGACTTTAAGCCAACAAACATCAAAAGAGACAAAGAAGGGCATTACATAATGGTAAAGGGATCAATTCAACAAGAAGAGCTAATTATCCTAAATATATATGCACCCAACACAGGAGTACCCAGATACATAAAGCAAGTTCTTAATAACCTACAAAGAGATTTAGACTCCCACACAATAATAGTGGGAGACTTTAACACTCCACTGATTATATTGGATAGATCAACAAGACAGAAAGTCAACAAGGATATCCAGGACTTGAATGCAGATCTGGACCAAGTGGACCTAATAGACTTCTACAGAATACTCCACCCCAAATCCACAGAATACATATTCTTCTCAGTGCCACATTGTACTACTCTAAAATTGACCACATAATGAAGTAAAACACTCCTCAGCAAATGCAAAAGAATGGAAATTGTAGCAGTCTCTCAGATCACAATACAATGAAATTAGAACTCAGGATTAAGAAAAGCACTCAAAACTGCACAATCACATGGAACTGAACAACTTGCTCCTGAATGACAAATGGATAAACAATAAAATGAAGGCAGAAATAAAAATGTTCTTCAAAACCAATGAGAATGAAGACACAACTTACCAGAACCTATAGGACACGTTTAAAGTAGTGTCTAGAGAGAAATATATTTTCTTTTATAGCTTGTGTGTTCTGAGTACTATCGAAGAAATCTTTGCCTAACCCAAGATTACCCATATTTTTCTTTTGTTCCCTTTTAGAATTTTTATAGTTTTATCTTCTAGTTTTAAGTCTGTGATATAGTTTGAGTCCCATTTTATGAGTTATTAAGTAAGGGATAAGGTTTAGTTTTTGCCAAGTGTTGGTTAACAATAATTTATTGTCTATTTCAAAAGAGCTAGAAAAGATTTGGAATGTTTCCAACACAAAGAAATGATAAATTTGAAGTGATGGATATCTTAATTATCCTGATTTAATCATTACACATTGTATACTGTATCAAAATATGATATGTACCTCATAAATACATACAATTATTTTTATCAATTTAAAAAATATTTTAACTGGTTTTAATTTGACTGGGCTTGGGTGCTGGATTTAACAGAAGACTTCATACAATACCTTAATCCAAAAAAACGCCTTCGGTGATATAAATTGTGAGACTACTACATTACAGAATTATGAGAAGCATGTGGGAATTATGTGGGCTTCTTTTAACTGTAAAAAAAATAGAACCTGTTTTTATGTAAAGTTTAAGGCAGAATACAAATCTGCCCTATTTATAATGAATCAAAGAAAATTTTGTTTAGACAATGCTAATTTTCAACAAAATAGCAGTTTTGTAAATTTATTTCAGCATGATTATTGAAAGATACCCTTTTTATTATGGGATGTCTGCTTTATATTTATGTAGCTTCAAGATATTTGATATATTGTCAAATCCCTAAAACGTTTTTTAAAAAGGAAAGCTTTGTTGGGCCTATAAGCAAAATTTACCACTAAGTAGAAATATCTTTAACATTTTTTAGTATAGCTTTTGATTAAAACATTTTTGAAATTTTATGCTATTTTGCTGTCAGTGATAATGCATGAAATCAAGAAGTGCCAAAAGTTCTATTTTATGCAAACATGGTCATGTTATTTTAAATAATAGGAGAGGTCTGAGAATGGTAGTTTATTTTATAAGCTTAAGAATCTTTTAGGTAATTATAATTACATTGTTTTTAAGTTATGTACCATGGTGATAACACCAATGGGATCAAATAATCACAGTTTCCACCGTTATTCAAAAAGCCAAGTAATTATTTCAAAATAACATATTTTAGTAATAGAATAAAATGGCAGACTCAGAGGCAATATTGAACTACTGAGAGGCAAGAAAAGTGGTTTTAATTAGCCATATCAAGTATTAAAAATCCAAACCAGATATATTAGTGTAGTAATTTATTATAACATAAATAATCAGAAGCGGGACACCAACAATCTTAGTGTTTGACATTCATCAATTTGTTTAACTAAGGAAACTCTGAAAGTAAAAATTATGAAATTCACAAATCAGTACTAAAAATTCTTTTTCCTGAGAAAATATATTGTGGCATAACATTATAGAATGATTTGACATTTACCTATATTCCAGATACCTCTAAATTACATTTACATTTACTAGATGTTATCTGGAATCTAATATAAAATAATATTCCTTTTATCAAGAATCCTATTCATCTCATAAGATAGCTTTTTTTTTCCTGTAAATTAGTATACCATATTGGATTTTGATTAGTTAATAACATGCAGTAGTTTTATTTTAAAATCTTTTTAAATCTGCTATAGAAATTACATAGATCTATAAGATACAAATGTTTTCTGGCTGTTTGAAAGAACATACAATAGTCTGTTACCTAAAATATATCATTTTCTCTTCCTCACGAGGAATTACATTACCAACTCACCAAAGTATAATGAGCTTACATTAACATGGATGCAGCTGCTTTCTGAGAACATTGTTAATCTTGGAGGCGAATGATACCTTCAGAAACAAATGTTCCAGTATGACTAGAGCATGAAATAGTCATATAAAACATGCAGATATGTCCAGTTCTAAAAGCCTAAATTTCATTTTATGGTATATATTTTATAATGTTAATGTCACAGCATGTGGCTTCTAGCTGTATTACCATTAGAGTTCTATATTACTTAACTGTTTTGAATGTTTAGGTAGAGTGAATAATACCTGATTATTTGAATTTATCATCCTATAATGTTGAACAGTAATGCCCTCAGAAGTTACTGATCTGTGAAAGGTTATTTTCTCCTCTACCTAATGATTCAGGCTCTTTTCCAGCTTATCATGACTTTGACTATTCTTCCCTTTCCTTCTTTCACTTCTCAGAATAACTATATTGATGAGTATTCATTCTTTCTATCATTGCTTCTAATATTCTGTGTTTTGCAATTCTACTAAGGACTGAAGGTAAAGAAGAAAACAGAAACAAATGTTTTATGAACCCAAAATATCTAACAGTTTAGTCATCAATTGCTATATCATTCACTCACAAAACAAAATGCATGAGCTTTTGTAACAAATGTGCCATTCTAGGTGTTAGGTAAATACATTTTACTACTGTTGTTCACTTCCTGTTTTGCATTCATGTTCTAGATGCTTGAAGCCATCAGAATTTTGTTCACTAAAAATTTACTCACTATTTGGTTTCATCAATCTATACATTGGTTCAGAAGGTAAAATTATAGGAAACTGAATGGCATCACATGAATTTAAATTGTTATTTGAAAATATTTCTCTTTTGTGTTTAACGTCTACTCTGCTTAGTGTCACAGTATGTTGATTTTAACCAAACACAGTAGCATTCAAAGTGGATTTTCAAGTTGAGACTTGAAAGACTGCAGGATCAGAGCTAATACAAGGTGGGTAGATAAAATGGTAAAGAGGAAGAGCATCAGAATGAAAATAACATTAGTTTCACATTTTTCAACACTGTAGCCTTTTTTAAAAAGTTAAATGATCTAATATATATATATATTATATATATATATATTATATATATATATATAATATATATATATATATATATATATATATATATAATCCCTTCCGGGAATATAAATAACTACACAGCGAACATCAAATATGTAAGACAAAACAAAGCAGAATAAAAAACTGAAACCTTTTTTTCCCTTCCTTTAAGATTTTAGATTGTAGGTTGAGAAGGAAGCAATAGCTTTACTCTATTTTATTAATTTTGGAAAGTATATGTTCCTTAAGACCCTACCCCTACTTAGATATATGAGGCTTTGGGATTTGAAATAAGTTCATAGCTCTAGCCTCAGTGCCTAGAAAATAGCCAGCATATTGTAGATCCTTAATAAGTATACTTTTTATTAACTGAATGAATGAAGAAGCTATCAGAGGATAAAGTAGTTATCATTCATCGTAGCCCAAATATAATTCTAATGGGCTGTATCTCTCAAGTTTTGTAGTCATCTAAAGTCGAATCAAAGTTGACTTCTTAAATTGCTATGCTCATAGAATTCTTCTTTTAATAGGCATGTGCTCTTGAGCAAGTTAAGTGTCTCATTTCCCTCTTCTGTATATGTGCAAAACCATGTCCATAGGAGTACCTACCTTATTCTGAGGAAAAAGAAATCATTTAAAATATCTTGAACAGTGCTTGACTCATAATAAGTCACATAGGTTATATAAATATGAATTGTCATGCTGTATTATTTTACCATATATGTAAATTAAACCTATTGAACTTAAGTAAGTAATTTATAAGCTATTTCTAAATGATGTTATTATGGCCCTAAGCATTAAAAAAACTATTTTTATCTATACATTTCTGATTATTCACTAGCAAGTAAGTAAGTTGTGTTATCTAGAAATAATGATCAGCACTGTTGACTTTGAGTTTAAACTGTAGTAATCAAGAATAACTTCGAAAATTGTCAATATTTGCTCAAGGCTAGAGAATAATTACTCATCAGCAAATGTTTTTGAACATTCAGAGACATGCATAAACGTGTACAGGTTTTATCTCACACCATATCATATCCCCAAGAGGAAGACTTAGTAAGACTACTTACTCAGCTGTATGACTTGGTGTGCTCTTGTATCTGCCTGCAGAAAGGGAAGCCTATTTGTAATTCACACCAAAATGCCAAGTTGACCAGCAGCAGCCTTGTGAACCCACAACCTTATTTTCCTCCAATGCCTCAATGACTTGCTTTGAGCAAATCATTTTAGAAACTATTTATTTAAAGTTAAATTCATTAAAAACCATTTGTTAATGCTTTTGAAGGCTTCATACAACAATGTTCTAGTCATTGTGCTATTTGTCAAAGATACACACATAAATAGAATGAAGTTCCTATGCCTCTCGCATACATATTCTCACAGCCTAATGGAATAGGGGGAGACTCAAGCATATAATCACAATATTAGCTATATATATAATCAACATTCATTAGAATTCAGAATAATAGAGGCTGACCCAGAATAGAAATATACATCTAAGCCTAGGATAGAGGAGGAATTCAGAAGCTTCTACATTAGTAAAAGTGTCAAACTTAGTTCATAATCTGACTTCCAAATTTGCAGTTGTTAACCTCTGAATCTTCAGACGGTACAGTGAACATGTGAGAACTGCAGTAGTCTACAGATGGAATCCTAGGGAACTTCAATTCCAGCAACAAAAAGAGATAGCAAAATCTTGGAAGAAATAAATAGAAGGGCCAGCCAGAAGTGACAAAAACCATGAGAGAGTTGCATTGAAAGTCCAAGGGAGATGAAAATATCAAGAGAGACTAAGTGCCGAAGTACAATAAATCAAAGGCAAAAATGAATAAATAATAAATATTGGGTTTCATAAGTGGGAGGTCATTAGAAAGAGTTTTAGTTAGTTGCATAATTTTGGTTTTTGCATGTTGTCTTAGTTCATGCTAATAAATATCAGACAAAAAAGCACCAACTTTTTAAGCTCAGACTAAAAAATGTCAACTTTTTTAGTCTGAATGGCAGGAGGTGATAGGCAGAATAAAGAGATTAAAGAGAGAATGGAGGGAAAATTGATAAAGCAAAAGGAGTCAAGATAAGTTGCAAAGATAGAAGAAGAATCAAGTTCAAAATACAAGTGGATGAGTTGGCTTTGGACAAAAGGTGCACTATTTCATTTGAAGTTGGACAGAGATGGGTAAAACAAAACAAAATATAGGTTTGCTTAGGGCAAACCTGCCTCCCATTTTATTCAAAGTCACCCCTCTGCTCACTGAGATAAATGCATATCTGATTGCCTCGTTTGGAGAGGCTAATCCAAAACTCAGAAGAGTGAAACTATTTGTCCCTTATTTACCTATGACCTGGAAGCATCATCCCTGCTTCCAGTTGTCCCGCTTTTGCTTTGAGCTGTCCCACCTTTCTGGACTGAACCAATGTACATCTTACACATATTGATTGGTGTCTCATGTCTCCCTAAAACGTATAAAGCCAAGCTGTGAGCCTACCACCTTGGACGCATATACTTGGACCCTCCTGAGGCTGTGTTTCAGGGGTGCATCCTCAGCTTTCTAAATTAACTGAGGCCTGTCTCAGATTTTCAGGCCTGTTCACACATTTATAACAAAAGCTTTAATGCAAGTGCGTTATTTCGACTTGTCTGTCTTGTGCTTCTGCCGTCTGCTATGGGAATAGAATATTCCAGATAGAAGCTGTTCCTTCAACCTGGATCACAGAATGGAATTTCAAATGAAGCAGAACTTTAGTTAATCCACAGACTTACAGCAGAGCCACAGACTAATGTCAGGCTTCATACAACATGAGAAATAAATTGACATTTATTTTTGTGAACGATGTTGATTTAATGGGCTGTTTGTTACCTCAGAAAAATTTCTAATACAATTTCTTGTGATGATCATGCGTTATAATGGTTATGTTGTCATTATAAAAGTAAGTTATTAAGTTATTTTTCCTTTCCCAAACCATTAGAAAAGTTTGGTTTTTAATGAGTGACAAAATCTTGTCCCTTGTTAGCATAGTTGGGAAGAAATAATTTTCTTAAGTCAATATTTATTCCCAAATTTTTAACATCATCAGTGTCCATTTATATTATAGCAAATAGTATGTCTTCAGAGAATTCCCAAACATTTTCAAATAAAATTACTCCTGTATTTGAAAGGATGTATTATATTCTGAAATAGAAACTATATAATGATGCAATTTTAATATAATATTTTCTAATCATTTCTCTGTGTAACAAATTAAGAAATTTGTGATTTGAAAGTATACTCACAGGCTATTTCTAATTTTAAAAGCTCTAGACCACTTTTCTGTACCGATCATAACTCTAATGTGAAAAATTCAGAAAGTGTTTTTTCCAGGAATTCCAGAAAATCTCAAAGCAAATGCCAATGATATTTGTGTTAGCTTTACAAATGTCAGATAATTTAAGGATAAAACAAACCTAAGAGAAGAACAAATATATTAAAGCATTTCAAGTCAGAGTATTCAATTGGAAAAATCAAAAACCTGTTAATATATTCTTTTCAAAAGGAAATATCACCTAATTTTGCTTATATTACATCCAAATTATATATATAATACCCTGAATACATGCCTAAATACATTAATGTCACTATTTCACTAAATAATACCAAAGCCTTCTAAAGAAATATATGACACTTTCTAAAGTTAAACTGTTAGATTAAATTCTGAGAAAAACGTTTCATTTTTCTAGGAGGATATCAAGGTTTTAAGAAGCACTCATCAACTACTTACCATTTATTGAGGGCTTCCTTTTGTTCACTACTTCCTTTTGTTCACCACTAATTTTGGCATCTCACTTAGATAGGTGAGATGCCAAAATTATAGTAGACAGCCTTAAGATTATTTCTGATTCCTGACATTCGTGTTCTTGTAAAATTACTTTCTGTTGAGTGTGAGTTTGACCTAGTGACTTGCTTCTAACAAATAAGTCACTACAAAAGCCTCAGGAATCACTTCTAAGATTAAATTTAAAAAGGACTCTGTCTTCCATCTTGGGCACTCTCTCATGCACGTATTCTCTGAGAGCCCTCTCTCTGAGTTAAGCCAGCTGCTATGTTGTGAATTGCCAGATGGAAAGAACACCTTGGCAAGGAACTGATGTCTCTGATCAATCTTTGAAGATCTACCTTGAGGCCTTCCAACAGCTTCGTGCATTTGGCTTCAAAGCCTGCCACAATTGAACCTGGAGATAACCAATAATTCAGCTTCAGTCAATACTCTGAGCTGTGAGAGAACTTATTCTGAGCCAGGGGAATCTAGCAAAGCCAAACACAGATCCTAATAGACATAGACTCTGAGATACATATTTGATATTTTAAGCCACTAAGCTTGCTGGTAATTTTTTATTCAACAATGGAAAGCTAATACACACAGCAGGATTAATTAATTAATTAATAATAAATTATTTTAAATATTATACAAAAGTCCAACAATTAATGATCCAAAATGAGCAGCTGAAGAGCCAATTCTTAGTAACCAAAATCTTTAATAGATTATTTATTTGTTTCTAAAATTGGAGAAAATTATTTTATGTGTTATTTTAGACTTTGATCTCTGTGCACATTACGCCATTAACAGTAATACTTGCTTTCTATCAGCCACTAAGATGGCTGACATATAAACAGAGTTCGTTTTAGAACTAATTTGGAAGATGATCAAATTCTTTGCGATTTCGTGGAACCCAACCCTGCAAAATAATAAAATTGAGATCCACAGATTTAAGATTAATTTAAATTTCTCTTCTTAGCTAAAATCTGCTATTTTACTAGTCTAGATCTAGTTCTTGTTGTAAAATATGAATTGAATTTTCTTGAGAAACTAGAACTAGAAGTGGGACCTGATCAGTCAATTAGTCAATCTTCATAATCTTCCTTCCTAGCTACAGTGATTAGTTCGCTCAATTTAGGCCAGTATTGACCATGTCAAAGGCTCACTTCAGTGATAAGGGAGAGAATAAACTTTTTATTCATTTTCTTCTCTATCTCTCCGTAAATTTTTTTCTGTAGTCTTGAATCTAAAAGTATGTAGGCTGGAGCTATGGACTTTAATTAATAGTACTGTACCAATATTGACTAATCAACTGTAACAAAGTTACCACACTAAAAAAGATATTAAAAATAGGGAAAACAGGGGTTTGGGAAGGGCATATAGAACTTTTTGCTCCATTTTTGCCCACAAAACAAAAACTGTTCTTAAAAAATAATGTCTATTAGTTTATTACTTTCATTACATAAAAACTGGGAATTGAGCCAACACAGGGAAGAGAGTAAAACTGAGAGCATGTAGGAAAGGAATCAGGCCCTGGTGCTCTTTTAGTTTTGGAAGCCAACCCCAGAGCCTGGACTTCTCAATGAAGCAAACCAACAGACCAACAGACTCCTACTCTGTTTAAGATAATTTATTTGCTAGTTTATTTAATTATTTATTATACATTTCATTTGCTCACTTCATCCAATCAGACATTCACTTATTCAAGAAGTTTACATTCAATGCTTATTCTGTGGAAGCAGGTCTCCCAATTGCCAGAGGGATTAAAGATGTGTAGGAATAAGTACTTAAAGGACTTAAGATCTAGTAAGAGAAGACATGCCCAAATATTTCTGGTGTCTGGAAGTATGTGATAATAGTATTTAATTTCTTTCTTCTTTGATCTAATATTTTTAGTTTGTGCTGTAATCCTCATCTGTTGATAAACTCTGCTGCCAACTACCATTCCCCTCAATTAACCCTCCTGTTCCACTGCCTCTCTTATTTTATGACCTACCAGTCTGTCCCTGGCTTGCTACACTCCAGCTCTTCCTGGGATGTGCCCATCATACCATAGCTTCAAGGTCTTTGCATCTGATCCTTCTTCAGTCTGGAATAATCTCACCTCAAAGATCCACAGCAATTACTCCTTCATGTCTCAGTTTATTTTCCATGAAATGTCACATTTTAATGTGGCATTGCGTGTCCTCTTTCAAAACTGAATATCCTTTCATACACACTATCTCTTTTCCCTGGTGTTTATACCATTGCATGTGGTGCCATTTGACTATATTAAGTAGCTTGTATTTCCTCTCCATCATGATCTTCTTTTATTTCAGTCTTCCCCCCCCCACCCCAGAAAATAAGCTCCAGGAAATCAGGGATTTGAAAGAGAGTGGCACAGATGCTTCCACTTTTGAGAGTGCAAATGAATATGATAGAGAAGCAAGTAACATAAACAGAGTTGAGGGAAACTTTCTGCAAAAGCCTGAGCTGATGTAAAAGAATGAACCTTAGAGTGTCAATCAAACCAAGAGAATATAACAACAACAGCACTGGTATGTTGCTATGGCCAATGTTCTTATCGGACATTCCATTGACCACCACTGTCTCCTCTTCCCAAATACATTACATCAGAAATAAAAATGTATCAAATCTTATTATCTCATAAGACCCAGTCAGAGAAGAAGGCAGTCTCATTCTCTTTAGCTTAACTGCTTTACTTCTTCTAGAAATACAAATTCATTTAAACCTGAAGTACAATTAACCTTTGAGCAACAGGACTTTGCATTTCATAGGTCCACTTATACTCTGGTTTTCTTCCGCTCCTGCCACACTTGAAACAGCAAGACATCTCTTCCCTCCTCCTCTTCTATCTACTCAATGAAGCTCAATAATCCACTTCTGCTTAATGAAGAGTAAATATATTTTTTCTTTTCTTATTATTTTCTTAATAACAGCCTCTATTCTCTATCTTACTTTATTTTAAGAATACAGTATGTGATGTATATAAGATACAAATTATTTGTTAATGAACTGTTTATGCCATCGGTAAGGCTTCTGGTCAAAAGTAGGCTATTAGTGGTTAAGTTTTTGGAGAATCAAAAGTTATATATGAATTTTCCACTATGCAAATGTCAGCAGTCCTAGCCTCTGTGTTGTTCAAGAGTAAACTATTTATTTCAACCAGACTGTAGTTCTTGGCTTTTCAATATGAAATAAAAGTTGTATATTAATGCAGAGAAATGTTCAGAAAACGGTATATTTGATCTTAAGAGTCACATTTATTTGTCATAAACTAGGAGAGTTGCTAGTTTTCCATTTCAATTGTTTTGCAATTTAGAGTCTTAAAATGACATTAACAAAAATATACAAGTCATTATTAACTTTTGCTTACCACACAATATTTTTGAATCACAAGGTTTATTTTTGAAGAAAATATAATCAAAATATGTATTAAAAGCATGCTGTATTAAACTATTTTTGTTTGCAAGTTTTATAATTTCTGCATGACTTTAGGAAATAAGTTATATTTTCTAGTAAAATAACAAGTAAATTTTTAATTAATGACATTTAGTGATAAAAATTGTCATAGCATCACTGATAGCCTGAAATATCAATGTTTCCTTTTTAAGTAGATTTAATTTCTAGTAGACTATATTTATTAGACTTTATTTTTTAAGAAGTTTTAGGTTTATAGAACAATTGGGCCAGGCACAGTGGCCCATGCCTGTAATTCCAGCACTTTAGGAGCCAGAGGAGGGTGGATCACTTGAGGTCAGGAGTGGAAGACCAGCCTGGCCAATATAGTGAAACCCTGTCTCTACTAAAAATGCAAATATTAGCCAGGTGTGGTGGCACCTACCTATAATCCCAGCTACTTGGGAGGCTGAGGTGAGAGAATTGCATGAACCCAGGAGGTGAAGGTTGCAGTGAGCCGAGATCATGACATTGCACTCCAGCCTGAGCAACAGAGTGAGGCTGCATCTCAATAAAAAGAAAAAAAAAAGCAGAAGAAAAAATGGAAAAGAAAAATGAAAAAGAGAGTTTTCATGCATCTACCCACTTTCCACACAGTTTTTCCTATAATTATCATGTTATAATTGATAAGAAAATATTGATATTTTTTATTAACTAAAGGCCATAGTGTATATTAGGGTTCACTCTTTGTGTAGTTAAGTGGTCTTTGAGTTTGGACAAATGTGTAATGACATGTACCCACTATTACAGTATTTTATGTTCCGTGCTTATAGTCCTACTAAACAAAACAAAAAAACTAAAATAACTCTGTCCTGTTAAAATTTTATTGTGCAGTTAACACATATTTACTTTTACTAACACTTTTTTCCCTACTGTCTTTAGAAAAGCCAGTCAGATACTATATGTACAGAAAACTTTATGTATGTGGGGAGAGGTTGCTCTTTTAATAACTGGACAATTAAAAAACCAAATGAAATATAAGCAGCGTTTGTTAATTGCTCATGAAGATACTTGAAATATTAATTACCAATTAAAATATTATGCATGTTAGCTAAACCAGATAGGAAC
This sequence comes from Cebus imitator, assembly GCF_001604975.1. NCBI lineage: Eukaryota > Metazoa > Chordata > Mammalia > Primates > Cebidae > Cebus > Cebus imitator. The sequence goes on from NW_016107527.1 coordinate 189,676, forward strand.
TAGGGAAACTTTATCTGGAAAATACAAGTCTAAAACATATACTGGCAAATTGATTAGGTCACTTGTTTAAAACAATGGTAACAATAATGTGTATCAAAATCACTTCCAGTATTTATCAATTTTAAATATTGTGTTTGACTTTCTGGGAATCTGGTTGAGTAGCACTGATGTAGCAACATCCAGATATCTTCTATTTTTAATGGAAGAAGAAATCGGAGTGATTTGGATAGAACTAGAGCATAAACCAGACTGGGAGAAGCGACCTTGAAAATGGAGCCAAGTTTGAACTCTCAGACAACCCTGTGTAGTTACCTTTAGCACATAAGCATTTGTATTTGTGCTCACGGTCAAAGCAGATAGGTAGTTGCTCCCTCAGCAAATGACTTGGCCCACCCATTCACATATGAATTCTAAATCATTTTACCAATGGCTTTTTAACCTACCTCCAGTAAAGCAAAGCTTCCTTTGGAAGGGTGGTCCAGGATGTAATTGCCATTACGTTCAAGAAGTTGTTAGGCTCTATTGTGTTTGCTACAATTGGTCAAGGTGTGCCTATTCCATTTTGCTTATGACTCTTTGATGACTAACAACTGACTTCCATTCTCCATATGAAAACAGTAATGGAGCCAATTCCGATCATTTTTTTTTCCTTTAGATTAACTCCCTCCCACCACTTTAACCTTCCTAGTGTCTCCTCCACACCCTGACTCATTTTTATTATTCACCAATCCTTTTCTTCATCCTAAAACTATAGAAAACTGACACAATACTCTGTTGATGACTAATGTGGAACATAGTGGAACAATTTCAAGACTCTATAAGGGTGGCTTTCACACTACTACTAATAATGTTATTTGAGTAAAATTGTATGGCTTACAAAATGCTTCCACATGCATCATTCTACTTATTAGACAACCCTGTGAGGTGGATTCAAATACTCTCATTTTATAGATAAGAACAATTTAGAAATAGTAAGGAACTCAAATCCAATTTATACAACAAATATGTTTTCTTGTTTCCCTGTTCTTGTTACTACCATTCTGTATTTTGTCTTAATATAGATAAGTGAAGCTATAACTGATTGGGTGATTTCAGAAATAGGAGCTGTAGAGTCCCATAGTAACTCATGAATTGTTCTGCAGTCCAATCCTACAGCTCTGTTATGATAGTCCTTCAGAACGCAGAAGCTGTGTTCAAGACTGGACTAGATCTTGTGCTACAAAGCCATACTGGAACCATCTCCAGTTTCCAACCTTGCTGTGGCTTTATATTCTTGCTGATAGCCTCTTTGTATCCATTAGGTAAGGACAGAGACATTTCAGATTGTGTCTGTTATGAGTACAATTCCATTCTAGATTTATATATATATTTTTTTCCTCTGAGTCACTATTTTTGTTATGTATGTATATAATCATCTAACCATTATAACAATCAAGACATAAAGTATTTCCAGCTTCCCCTCAAAAATTAGTTCATGCTCCTTTGTCATCAGTCCTTTGCTGCCATCCCCAGATCCTGAAAAGTACTGATTTGATTTCAGTCACCATAGTTTTACCTATCCCAGATGATACATTTACCTATCCCATATAAAGAATGACGTTTATTGAGTCTGACTTCATTTACTTAGCATAATTCTATATAGATTCATCGGTGTTCTTGTGTATAGTAGTAGTTTGTTCTTTTTTATTGCTGAGAAGTATATAGTATATATCACAATTTGTTTAAATATTTCTCACTAGATGAACAATAGTTTATTTTCAATTTTAGGATTTTATAAAGAAATATCTAAAAATACCCACATACAGATATTTTCATGGCTATACAGATTCTTTATATTTATAAAAACAGCTGGGAGTTGAAAAGCAGGACTATTTGATATGGGTAGGTTTAACTTTATAAAAAACTGCCAAACTATTTTCCAAAGAATCTGTACCACTTTGCATTTCTACCAGCAATGTATGAGAGTTCCAGTTACTTCTTATCTTCAACAGCAGTTTTATTGGTTTTAGTTTTAGCCATTATAGTACATATGTAGTTGTATCTCACTTTGATATTTATATGCATTTATGTAATGATTAGTTATGTTGAGCATGTTCTCATGAGCTTACATGACATTACTACCTCATCTGTGGTGAAGTGAATTTTCAAATCTTTTGTCTACTTTTTAAGTTGGAATATTTTCTGTGTATAGAGAGTTTAGAGTTTTAATGTATACTAAATACAAATCTTCTATCAAATATATTTTGTAAAGATTTATTTCAGTGTTTGGTTTACCTTTTTATTTTCTTAACAGTATCTTTCAAGGCAAAGTAGGTTTTTTGTAATTTTGTGAAGTTAAGTATATAAATTTTCTTGTGGTTCATGACTTTTGTGTTCTAAGAAATCATTGCTTAACCAGTGTCACTAGAAATTTCTTTGGTGTTATCTGCTAGAAGTTTTATTGCATTAGGTTTTAGGTATGTTTCATTTTAAGTTGCCTTTTTTGTGTGTGTGCTTGTTTGGTGTATAATAACCAATTGTTCCAGCATCCTTTTTTAAAAAGACTTTTCTTTTTTCATTGAATCATCTTGGCATCATTTTTGAAGATTCAATTGATCACTTTGTGTGTCAGTTCATTTCTGGGTGTTCTATTCAGTTGCATTGATCTGCATGTCTGTTCTCATACCAGTACCACACTGTTTTGATTGTGATTGCATCACAGTATTTAATAAAATCCTGTAGTGTAAGTCTTCTCATCTTCTTCTTCTTAAAACTTATTTGACTATTGTAGTTTATTTGCTTTTCTAGATTCAGTATATCAATTTTTATAAAAATCTAGGACATTATTTGTATTTGGAGATCAACTTGAATGAAATTGACATCTTAGCAGTATTAATTTTCTAATGCAGGAATATATTACATCATTCAATTTATTTATTGCTATTTACTTTCTCATCAATATTTTATAGTTTTAAGCATAAAAATTTTACAAATATTTTGTTAATTTATCACTAATTAATTCATTTTAAAATGCCATTATAAATCTGATTAACTTAACTTGCCTCTAGCCAATAGGACATATATCCGAGTATAGTGGTGGTTTCTTAAGCCCTAGCTTGAGCAAAACAAAGCACCTGGAGATCGTAGTTCAGAACATTAGGAGGAAGATCTTTATAGCCAATAAGCTTAATTGTCTAATCTACATTGTCCACTGACTTCATAATTTAGTTCAGCAAAGATGGTGACATTCTGATAACTTGGAACCAGTATTACTGGTGATAAAAAGGGAGCCTTGTAGATCTTCATTAAGATTTTGTTGGCTGTTTTACACATACTGGAAAGAAATGGCTGGAGCAGAGAAGAGCTATCACTATTGTCTTGTAGATCTTCTTTACTAGATACAAGGTGGGGTCCTACTTTTTAAAGGCCTTGAAGATGATTCTGACCATCAACCAGAGTTGAGAGCTATAGACCCTCTGCTAAAGCCCCATTACTGTCTTCATCTTGCCAATCTTGTAATGTATTCACTTATTTATTTGTATTCAAAGAAAAACAAAATTATATAAACAAACATATGTTAATGTAACATTATGTGAAAATATGCTCATGGTTCTTTGGATTCTAAATACAGTCAATCCAGCATGAATATTCATAGTACAGTTAACTGAGCTGCATATTCTTGTTTGTACTGAAAATTGATGGGGATAAATGAAACTGCCTTGCATACAAATTCTTTTGACTACTTGCTATCAACATCTTATTGCTTTACAGCCCTATTTAGCTCCATTTATATTGCCTTTTGCATAGGAGTGAAAATCAACCAAAATGATGTAAATATATGTGAGGGATATGATCCATTAGTCCATGCTACAACAAATCAAAGGGTAAAAAAAAGCACAAGTGGACATGAATGCATTGCGTTGGGGCTTGGGGTGCTCTTATTTAGAAAATAAATTTCATTTTGCCAAAACTAAGGTAGTCAAAATGATTTCATTCTCATACACAATAAAGATGAAGACCAAGTTGACCAACAACTAGCCAAAAGACCATCTTTGCCACTAAGTTGATCTTAAAATCAGCCAGAACTATTTAAGTCTTGATCTTTTAAATTAAATATCTAGGTAGTTGAAATCCAAATGTTTACTTAATGGTCTGTAATTCAAAGACTTCCGCCCTAGGTTTATTTTCATGAGTCAGAGAAATAAAAAATTGAGTTAAAAATTCATCATTCAATAATCTTCTAAATGATTTCCTTTCTATAATTTGTTATGTTGACTTTGTTGAGATTAATTTAAATTATTTTTTATAAGAGGAGGTTTCAAAAATTGGTTACAGTTCACTTGGCATTTCACTTTTGTATCTTGAGTTTCTAATTATTGCGTGTCTTTGATGACCTTCTGGCAACGATGTTATATCCTACCCCAGCTGAATTAATATGCATTATAACTATGGAAACATAGTCCAGGTTAACAAAAACAAATCTGCTGCCACCTAATCAAATGAACATATGTTTTAAAATATCTTCAAAATCAGACAATTAGTACTTAACCCAACAGAGTAGTATAAATGAAAGACAGTCTGTACAGCCATTGAAAGTCAGATTTACAATGCATTGTTTCATACCATACCCACACACACCGAATTCCACTATATCACATTTCCCTTTCTAAATGATTGTTAGGTATCTTTCTAAATGGGCTGAAGGATGATTCCACTTTAAAATTTTCTAAAATATATTAGAACTTTAAGTAAATTTGTTAGACTTTGGAATTTATCATAATGGATTGGCTCAGGTTTAAAACTAAAATAAGAATCTGGCCTTTCAGCTATAATCTTTGAATTTCTATTTTATTTTGATGTGATCAAATTCATTCAAAAAGAAATATTTTTAAAGGGTGTTTGATTTTTCTAATATCTCCCATTTTAAAAACTACGAACATCTTTTGTTTAAGGGAAACACATTTCAGATTCCTTTTTAAATAGAATATCTTAAAATGAAAAGGCAACACAAAACAACAGCCAGAACAAAAACTTACTACAGATGTTTTTCGATTTATGACAGATTTGTGTCCCAATAAACTTATTGTAATTTGAAAATATTGTAAATTAAAAGTGTGTTTTGCTTAGAATATTTTGTATTTATGATGGGTGTATCCAGATGCAAACCCAACATAGAGTGAGGAGTTTATTGAATGCCTGTCAATTTGGCACCATTGTAAAATCCCAAAATCATTAAGTCTAATCATTGTAAGTTGGGGATTTTTTGTATTAGATGTGTGATATTGTAATTTAGATAAGGTTTAACTCACATGTGAAATCCTAAACATGAAGGGTGATTTCTAGACTATTTTTTCTTAGGGACTTCATAATCTGGAGCTATGCTAAGGCCTAACTTTAACACCATAGACACAAACATATTAATCATTAAAAAAGAAAGAAAATCAGCTACAAAAAAAAAAAAAAATCAGTGTAAGAGCAAGAAAAAATATTCCCCCTCTGCTGAAAATGTTGTAGCTAAACCCCTCAAAGTTCCCAGTTGAATAAATTACAGGACAAACTTCAGCACATCTACAGGACTGTCTGTCAGTAGTGAACAACCTGGAGTTGTGAGCATCACTGACACTTGAATCCAGGCGTTCTGCATCCTGGATAAACCTTCCTTTTACCTTCTGAACATCCTGGAGCATTCTTTCTTTTATAAGATCTCATTCATACTTGCACTCAGTGCTCTCTGGCTACCCCCTGGCCCTTTTAAAATACAATCTCAAGGGCGAAAGGTCACTTAGCACTTCCCTGTACTACGTGTGTCCATTTCAAATTTATCCCTCCCTCTCTCTAATTCTCCTTAAAATCAAAATGTCATCTTTGAAGTAATTCATGCCTTGCTTTGCAATACTATACCTGCTCCATACATTTATCCATCATTTTAATAGAATGCCCATTTTAAAAAAATTAGTAGTATCTGAATTTAATCTTACATTTAATGTGTTTAATTGATGTTACTGTGTCAATTGTGTAAAAACACTGGTGTTATGGAATTAAGAAAATGTAGTACTTGTTTATTGGCTTTTACCTCTAAAAGCATGTTTTCCTAAACAAGGTGTATATAACATTAGTGGTATATGAGTGACTTTAGATGAGGCATCAATAAATGTCCTATGTTATGTTAATAGTTATATGTATATTTTGATGTATGCCAGGAAAAATATATTGTGCACTTGACACTCATGATTTTCAGGCATAAAATTGCTTAGAATTAAACTAAGTTTTAAAAAAATGTTGATTTAAATTGGAGTGAGAAAAAATCCAAAGTAAATAATAGTGCAAATGGGACAGGAAAATCATGAGTTCCATAAGGACAAGGGATGTACCTACCTTCTTCATTTTTGAATCTCCAAAGCTTCATAATTAGCACATTATATGTATTGCATTTCTTTGAATATTGAATGTTTTGTCTTATTTATGGTAGATATTATAATCTAAAAAATTTACCCCAAAGAGTGAAATGCTTGATCTATAAAAATACTTCTTCAGGAACAGAAGTATTTTAAAAGAAGAGCTTGTGATTCCCAATGATTTTTTTTTTTTTTAATGGCAAAGAAGACTTTAAAGCTATCACAATTGGATAAGGAAAGATCAAAATGTAGTCTGAACTTGACTGTGCCGAAACAAAGCCTGGGAGGACTTTTAAGTGCTGGGGTGAGCTGGAGACCAGAGGCCATCAGTGTTTGCTAATTGGCTTCACCCAACGGAAAAATGCATTTTCTCTTATTGTTGTGACAGGAGGTAGTTTAATAATTAAAGCAAGGCTCAGGTAGAAGTTAGGCTCCTACCATCCCACAAAATTGGGAAACAGCAGCACTATCTCCCTTGAAGTTTACATTTGAAAGAAATGGCTTCCAGGTCCTTGAGAAAGCCATTCCAGGGTTGTAAAACTGGTAAGAGGCTTTTAAAAATATTTGCATAACATAGAAAAGATTTACTATTGCAAGTTTTCTAAAGAAAGAAAGGCTCTAAGAAAGGGGAAATCAGGGCCTAGAGTCAGAAAGAAGCAGGTAAGAAGTTTTTCCAAGCTGAGGAGAACCCTAAGGCCATGTTGATAAATGCCTATTTCTCATTATTTAAGAAGAGTTGTAAATGGCTAGGTGAATGTTTCAAAACCCATTGATTCCTATTGGGAAATTGCCTTAAGAATTTTTTTTAATTGTACTTTAGGTTCTGGGGTACATGTGCAGATCATGCAGAACTGTTGCATAGGTATACACCTGGCAATGTGGTTTGCTGCTGTATAAGTGCGTGGAATGGCTTTAAGCGCTTCCACCACCACCAGCTTTGCTGATTGTTTCTTCTGCACACCTTAAGACTGAAGTTATTCACACTGTATTTCTTTAGAATGCCTGATCATCCCTGTTAAACTACCTGAGAATAAGCCTAAATCAGAAAATTACAAATTGATACTTTATATAAACACATTTTCAACTACACGGTACATGGAGTAGACTGTAGACTTGACACTTAGGTTGTTTGTTAGGGTTATTGCTTCTACTTCCCTCTTTTTCTGGCATCTCTTATTCCTCACTTTGCATATAGCATTGAAGTCCAATGGGTTGAACACTGTGAGGATGATGTTTGGGGTCAATATCTTTTACTTTTTTCTGTTTTTTCCTTTTTTTTTTTTTTGAGACATGATCTCACTTTGTTGCACAGGTGGGAGTGCAGTGGCACAATCCCAGCTCAATGTAGCCTCAACCTCCCAGACACAAGTGAACCTCCCACCTCAGCCTCCCAAGTAGCTGGGAATATAGGAGTATGGCCAGCTACATTTTTGATTTATTATTTATTTATTTATTTTGGTAGACATGGGGTCTAGTTATTTTGCCCAGGCTGGCCTCTAATTCCCGTGCTCAAGTGATCCTCTCCCTTTGGCCTCCCCAAATGCTGGGATTACAGGCGAAAGCCACAGCACCTGGCCAATGCCTCCTTCTATCCATTGAAAGGCTTAGTGAGGGACCATAGGAGAACCAATTCCAGAAATGCTTTGTGCTGCTTCAGGTTTCAAGAAGGTAGAGACTCAATTCTCATAGATAGGTGTAGAGAAAGGTTTGATCCCACTCCTGTGTGGTGAAATATTATTGTTAAGCAATAAAATTACCGCTAGACTAGAAATCAAATGTCTTGTTCTCATGTATGCCCTGCCTTATTCTAATTCCTTCATCCTTTCTCTGTACCTCAGTCTTTGCAGTAAAATAAAAGCTTCATTTAGATGGTTTCTAAGGCTGACTTCCATCCTGAAGTTTCCTGAGCCTTTCATAGTTTAGCATGGTTAGACTATAGATGGGGTAAGGAGAGAATGTAAAATAAATGATTTTAGCGTCATTGCCCACCCACCTGTGTGTCTATTAGGAAGAAAACAAAATATTCCCAGCTGTCATCACAATTGATTCACTGCTGATTCCTTTGTTACTCTCTCTCACTTCTTTCCAAAATGATTTATTCCTGTCGTAAACAGACCTAGAGTAAGAATAAAAATAACCAGAATGATGGCTTCCATAAGCTCTCCCTGAGAGGCCTGGCAGTTTATATGAAATTGAATAGAATCCTTACAACAAGGAAGACATTAACCACAAAGAACATAGGCTGTGCAGGACATGCATGTGCGTGAGTGTATGAGAGAGTGTGTGTGTGTGTGTGTGTGTGTGTGTGTGTGTGTGTGTTCAAAGCAGAATTGTTACAAGTTACAGAAAATAAGAATAGGTGAAACATATTCTCCCTCAGACGAATCCTTTAAAGTAAACTTTCAAGTAAAATTCCCAAATGGATCTAGATTACAGCCAACCACCTCCACCCTATCCCCAGTGACAAATACAAGACAGCTGCTAAATTTAACATGCCTTTACTGGAACACCAGTACCTCCCGCACAATAGCAGGCTATGTGCTGCCAGTCCACAGGATGTACTCGATTTCTGAATTGCTGCACAGCAGCCCTGCTGATCCTTAATCCTTGTGAATATAGCACTGTCTTGTGGCCAAGACCTTCAGAGGATTGATTTTTAAGGGAAAAAATAGGAACAAAAGGAAAGAAAAAGCTCAGCGCAACATGTTAAGACACATCCTGTGAGGCAAAAATTTTGAGATGGGAAAAAAAATGACTCAATAAATAAATTTAAAGATATGCAGTCTCCAATGTACAGATGGCTCCTGTTCTGAAAGTTCATTTGCAGATGAGTTGTTTCAAAATGGGAATGCATTCCTCCATAGAAACAATGTTTTACTTTTCAGTTGGGTGCCCAGGTTAGGCCATAAGATCCTATTTAATCCAGAATGTGCCTTTTGTAAGTAATATACAAATGATATCAAATCCATCACTTATAATACTATCTTGACTGAAAAAATAATCATAAATGCAACGTACGTGCTGTTAGTCTGATTCATTAATTCATTGAACACCTAATAAGTTGTAGGTGAGACTACATGGCCAATGATACAGGCCTAATTCCTATCCTTATCAAACTTATTAAGATCATGATTGATATGCTTAGGTACTAGCAATATGTTCAACTGATGCTGACTGCAAAGAAGTCAACTGGATACTCCAATATACAGTGTTCATATGACTCAGTTAGTGGCGCCATTCTTATGTGTGGTACACATGGGAAAACAGAGAGTCGATTCAGTGAGTGACATAAAATATTGCATTATGGGTGTTAGCAACATATATCTGCATGGTCAGGATCCCAATTAGTGTCTATGGGCTTCAGGAAAACTGTCAAGAGATAGGTAGGTTAAGAATATCATGAGGGGAAAAGGCATTGACATATATGGTAGGCACTGATCCCTAAATGAGAAAGAGAACCATTTAGTGCTAATATATAAATTACTTCTTATGCCTGTCTTGGAGGGTTAAAGAACTCGGTCCCTAAAACTCATATTTGTCTCAAGTGTTTTGGATCTGTTGAATTTGTTTGAGGTATGGTAACTAGCCAGAGTTAAAACTGATTCTTCTTTTAGAATAAGCTTTACCTATTTCTTTCCCTATTTTCTTCAGCCTCTGGGTCTAGTCTCACTTGCGATCGTGGCAGGCACCATTATGGCTAGAACCTATTTGCTTTCTATTGGCAGTTTCCAACATCCTGCAGCAGACTCATTTCTCTTACATTTTAATCATATTAGAGCCCCCTTTAAGTTCCTGTCGACAGTCTCTCTGAACCCAGGAAATAATCAGGCCATCTCTGCGTGGCCTCCTTTTCCTGCATATTGTCTAGGTTTCCACCAATGACTGAGACCCCATCCAAGGTGATCCTTTAAAGTACCCTAGTAACGTTTTGTAATAGAAAAATGTTCTGCACGCACAAAGACAATTCAGTATAAACAGGCATCTTCTGAAGAAAAGGACTTTTTGCTCAAAGGGCACAAAAGCATTTAGAACTGCAGCTACTGTGTGGAAGACCTGGACTTCTTGCTACCATAGCTGTCTAAAGTGACTCCCAGTTAAGTTTTGGCTCCATACCATCTGCTCATTCCTCATGAAGAACTCAGGAAGTAGCCTCTGCACTATTTATTTTTTTCAATTTCACTGTGTCTTTCCTTCTCTGGCTTGATGCTGATGCCAAGAATAGTCCTGGAGCTTTCCTGTTACTTTATAATCCCAGAATTGGCCACTTTTGAAAATTCAAGGGGCTTTTCTGTTGCAAGAAAAGAAAAATAGCTATGAGCTCAAAGATTCCTGCCTGTCCTCTTTTTTTTTTTTTTTTTTTTTTTTTTTTTTTTTTTTTTTTTTTTTTTTTTTTTTTTTTTCTCCTTAAACGCTGTAGAGGAAGACAAAGGGACACATAGGTGGTGGTAACAGTGGGACTCAGGATTTACAAAGGGCAAAGTTAAAAGTTGATTTCTTTATTTCAGAGGGAATTCAGACTTCATGGGCTCAGGGAATGAGTATGTCAGGAAGATATCTGTCCTTCATTGTGAATAAGCCCTGCTGAGTTGAAAATGAGGGTATTTATTTCATAATAATTGTGACCACAGAGAGCAAGCGCATAGGGTCTTCAAGAAGAAAAGATGTTTCTAATTCTCTTGTCCAAGTTTTGCAAGTGAAGATATAGGGAAAGGGCAGTTAAGAACGGAATGAGGCCAGTGCCACAGAGAAATTATGAGGTGGTGATTAAGCTAAATAAATAAGAAAGACTAAATACTATTTAGCGGCTGGACTAGTTTGAGTTAATATAGATTTATTCTGCTAATCTCACCTCAGAATGCAAGAAAACAAATCCAGTGCCTGGTAAGGCCCATTCAGGATTGTACTAGGACCTTTTCAATTCAGATATTAAGGGATGGCCCCTTGTTAGGTTAAAGAGGTAATAACTTGGCTCAAGGTCACTGCTTTATACATATAATTTATATTCTGTACAACAAACCTGAAAGAAAGGAACTATTGTCTCCATTATAAAGTAGAGAGAACTGATGTTCAGAGAGGTTAAAAATAACTTGTTCCAGGTCACAGAACAAAAAGGTAGAGCAACTTGAACCCTGGTTAGTTTGCTATGCAAAGCCATTTTATCACTATTGCCCATGCTGACTCTACACCTGCTAGCTGCAAAGCAAGCAACCAGATTAGCCTAGACCTGAGTGGGAAGGAGACAAGTTCTAAGCACTGTGATCCTACCTTTTACACTCTTGTTTGAATGTGTTTGTGAGTCTAGGGAAACCATCAAAATGTGGGAAGATAATAAACAACATAGAGAACTCTGGCTCCCTAATGGCATTTTTCTATATAGTCAAGCCAACATGGTTCACTTCCAGACTTCAAGTTATAGAATAAACAACTTCCTATTTATGTAATTCATGATTCACAGTATTCTTGCAGTTAAGCTTGATCCCAACTTGTATGATAATAGGGCACCCTGTACAGCAGCAGAGTGCCAATTCTGGAGCAGAATATCTGGCTTCAAATCCCAGTCCACCACTGACTGGCTTTATGATGTTGAGTAAGTTCCCTAACCCTCTTTGCCATAGTTTCATCATATGTGAAACTTAAATAGATTTACTAGCTCAAGTGGATTTAATGAGGTAGAAGTCAATATTTGTAAGAGACTAGGAATTGCACCTGGCATGCTATATACAAAGGCTTCTTAAAATTTGTTTGTGTGTGTTTCATGTGTGTGTCTTTTAAAAAGAATTGTTTCAATTTCCTCACGTAGTAATTTTAAAAATTGTAAATTTTTCTTTTTGTGGTTTTATAAAGTTTCTGTGTGTCAGACATAGTTTCAAATATAAATAGCTGTCATATTATACTCCTTGTTTAAACTTACTAGTATTTTCTATCAACAAAATTAAAGTTTATATATGTGATGTACATATGTGTAATAAAGACCATTCAGTGTGATACATAAGTACTTATGAGTGACTTCTACTAACTCATTTTAATTCCTTCAGCACCTTCGAGAAGTATTTAAGGTGGCTATATCAACCTCATTTAACAGATGAAAAAAGAAAGCTTACTGACATGCTCAAAATTATGTATCTAGTGATAGAACTGAGAACAAATCCATACCTTTTGATACCAAATTAGTGTAGCTTATATAACATGGTAATATGCCATGTGGCAAATTTATATAATTTTCCTTTATTAATATTGTAATACTGACCTCTCATCAGTAGCCCCTAGTTGGTGAAATGACTTCAGTTATCTTTGATTAAGCATTTAGCATACATTTAAGTAAATACTTAAAATGTTATAAATTATGATTGATCTAAACCAATATGGAAATGATCTTACTCAAATTTCCAGATTCCCTTGCAGCTGAGGTGGCCGTAAAACTCAGTCCAGGACAATGAGATTGGAATTCTGAAGGAATTCTGGGAACACGTTTGCTAATTTTTCTCCATATACTTTGTTCAAAGTTCAGCCCTCACTTTTTGTGGCAGAAATCAATAAGTGAGTTTTATTAAAGATGGCAGAGGTATCAATTGAAAACAGAGCAGTGCTTGTGAATTTGGCAGCTTGAAGGATTCGTTCTTAACAAAAGTTGAGGTGATGAGTTCATTAGTGATGTGAAGAGATGGGTAGTCTATCAAAGTTTTTGTTGTTGTTTATTTTATTTTTTTTTTTTGAGATGTGGTTTCACCACTTTGCCTAGCTTGGTCTTGAAGTTCTAGGCTCAAGTAATCCACCTACCTTGGCCTTCCAAAATTCTGGAATTACAGGTGTGAGCCTCAGCTCTTGGCTGTCTATTGAACTTTGATTCAGAATGTAAGTCTTGGAAGTATTTTTTGCAGCATCAACTAGTGATGTCCGTCAAAATGTAAAATGCACCCTTGAGAGCCAGAGATTTTACATCTAGGAATCTATTCTTAGCAGCATTGAAGTAGTGCAGATTAGAAATAATTTAAATTTCTCTCAGTAATGAAAATATGCATCTCTGCTATAGGATAGACAATCAATAAAAACACTGAAGTAGCCTTAAAGGCTACTAACAGGAACAGTTGTCCAAGACATATTCTTAGTGAATGATTTTTTAAATGTCAAGATTTAAAAGAATAAATACAGTTTATTTCAGTTATATATAAAAGCCCTGGCTAGGCACAGTGGCTCACACCTGTAATCCCAGAACTTCGGGAGACCGAGGCAGGCAGATTGCCTGAGGTCAGAAGTTTGAGACCAGCTTGGCCAATATGGTGAAACCATGTCTCTACTAAAAATACAAAAATTAGCCAGACATGGTGGTGCATGCCTATAATCCCAGCTACTGAGGAGGCTGAGGCAGGAGAATCACTTAAACTGAGGAGACAGAAATTGCAGAAAGCCAAGATTACACCACTGCACTGCAGCCTAGGCAACAAATGCAAGACTCCATCTCACAAAAAAAGAAAAAAGGCCATATATATATATATATATATATATATATGTGTATATATATATATATATATATATATATATATATATATGTGTGTGTGTCTGTGTGTGTGTGTATATATATATACACACATACACTGTGAAGGGAAGGAGGCATTAGACAATGTTTAAAACATGCATTCTTCTGTATTTTTTGTGACTTATACAATGATAATGTGCTTATATATTTATATTATTTTTAAAAAAGATTTTTTAAAAACTGTGAATGGTGGTAAAGAAAGCAGATATAGTCTTGTAGAGATTACTTTTGAAAACCTATGTCAATAAAGACAACCACAGAAATTTGGTTATAGCTGAGAAAATTGGGGTTCAGATTTATTATTTTTTTAAGATGAAGTACACTGTGTATATGTTAATTGGGAATGATTTGCTGGGTAGAAATACCATATTTCTTCAATTGTACAATACAGTTTTTTTCATATTTTAATGATTCTGCAATTGGAATATGTTTCATAATCCATAAAGTGAAGCATAGAGGATTGGCATTAGCTTCTACGAGTCATCCTGAGGCAATATTCACCAGAATCCCTTTTAGATTAAATTTTCCACTTGAGGTCTTTGAAGCTCACTTGTGTTCAATTCTTGGGCTCTTTCCCCTCCTCTTTTCATTCTGTGTTAAGGTTAAAATTGGCACATTCCATTGCTTTCCCTTTCAGTCTGGTAAGCATTGTCCTCACATATCCTTACATTGAGGATGAAGGCCTTTGATGTTCAAGCATTTGGAGGATTTTTTATTAGCTTTCCTGTCTTGAAGCATATAATTTTTATCTTTGTGAAATGCACATAAAAGCTATTATAAAAGTGGAAACAAAAACAAATTAAGAAATATTGATGAGGATATAAAAAAAAACAAAACCCTTCTGCATTGCTGGAGGATATGTAAAATGCTACAGAAAATGATATAGTAGATCTTCAAAAAATTAAACATAGAATTAGTATATGATACAGAAATTCTACTACTAGATATATATTTAAAAGAATCTACGGCACACCCATGTTTATAGCAGCATTACTCACAATAGTGAAAAGGTAAAATATTTCCAAGTGTCAATCGACAGGTGACTGGATAAACAAAATGTGGTACATACATATGATGGACTATAATCATCCCTAAAAAGGAAGGAAATTCTGTCACATGCTATAGCACAGGTGGACCTTAATGAAATTATGCTAAGTGAAATCAGCCAGTGACAGAGAAAACATAGTGTATGTTTCCACTTATCTGGGATACCTCAAGATATATCTCATGAGGTCAAATTTATAAGAGAAAAGAGAATGATGGTGCTAGGGCAAAGGAGGTGAGAGTAGAGGAGAATGAGGAGTAATTGTTTAATGGACACATCATTTCTATTTGGGAAGATGAAAGAAGTTCTGGAGATGGATGTTGATCGCACAGCAATGTGAATGTTCTTAATGTCACTGAACTAATTCATTTACAGTTAAAAATGGTTTACATAGTAAGTTCTATGTTTTGTATATGTTACCAAAATTAAAGAAAAATGAATAAATGTACATAAAGTAATGGCACAAACTATATTTTATGGCAGCTTAGATTTAAAGGAATATTAAAAGCTCCAAAGAGAAAGGTAACACAATACTTGAGAAGCAAGATTCAGCTCAGAACCTGGCCTTCAACAGGAGGAACTAAAGGTCCATCGGCAGCAGGGAGGGATAAAAGGTTGCAAGGGCAGATATGTTCACAGATGTATTAGTATGAAAATAAGGGAAATTCCCTCTAAGTGGCATCTTAAGGGAGTTTCCCTCTAAATGGCATCTTACTCTAAACAACATTTGAAATGAGGCCATCAGGTGAGAGGGAAGTGAAGGGAGTGGGTGTGTGACATGTGAGAAGAGACCCTAGAAGAAGCAGTTACCCCAAAGAATGGGCAGTTAGCCCCACAGAAAAACATAAATTGTCAGCAGTACCGAGCCCCCACTTGAGAACATAAAGTACAATCAGCCTGAATAATTTTTATTTACTCCAGCAAAGTTCACCTGTTTGTGTGCAAATAAGGCGAAACATGGTTAGGCTACTTCAGGATCAAGGTTGTACAAGTTTAGAACAATGGCAAGAAGGAGGCAGGTGAGGAAATTGAGGATCATTTGCATATATATATATATATTTAAATGATTGTTAATTTCTTTCATTTTGAAATGGTGATACTAATAGATCTTACCTCATACAGTTGGGTAAGTTGAATGCAAAGCATGTAAAACTTTTCAAATAGTGTATCTGGTACTCAGAAAGTATTTAATAAACATCAAATATTGTTACTGTCATATTACCATGGGTTATGAAATATATTCTAGACAATGAAGAAAGTGAAGACAAGTGAAAGCTGATGAATAAGAAGAAAGCCGTTGGTCAGCGGCTTAGAGGTGTTCGTGAAAACAACAAAAAATATCATATTGAGGACTTTTGAGCAAACAAGCCAGAGCTGAAACTTTGAATGCCTGGAGAGCTTGACAAGAGGTTAGTGGGTAAACTAGGGAGGCAAAGAAGTGGGTAATATAACCTGGTAGCACATGCTTCAAATGAGCAAGAATTTGCAAAAGGAACAGGTTGTTACACTTGGAAACTGTCAATTTGAGCCAGGAGGAAGTTTGCTTCCCCTCCTGGCCCTAAGAAGCATGGCATAAAAGAGAAAAGAAAAACTACTTTGATTCCGTTTGAAGAGAAACAGCTTCTCAAGGGACAGCTCAATTTCAGTAAAAACATAGACATGAAGGGAACAATCAGAGAAAAAAGTAATAATTTAAAGATGTTCACTGATTACGCACTTAGAGCTCAAAAGGATGGAGAGAGAAAGTTTTAAGACAGGAACTTTTCTTTTTCTTTATGACAGATTGAGTCAGATCGGAAGAGGTGTATCAAGAATGGGAGGAGATGGACTCAAAGACAAACACCTCTTGTTTTAACGACTATAAATGGGAATGTGGCTGACATGCTTATTTTGATCTTTTAACAGGGTTAAGGTCTCAGACCTGATTGAAATACTGGGGAGTCTGAAAGCTGCTGCTTAAAGTTAAGGTAACTGGCAATTTAAATGATACACTATTCTGTGCTGTGTGTGTTCTGCCTATTCCATCATTTTAACTCTACATATATTTATGCCTTGTATCCTTGAACAGATTGCAGACTTCCTCAGAAAAATTATTTTCTTTTAAGTTTATCATACTTACTAATTTAGAGTACATACTCATATTTTTTTCTTAAATTGAATTCCTCGTCATATAACGAGTACATACTCAATATATTTTCTTAAATTGAATTCCTTTATTACTTGGGTTATAGAAGAGACTATATTACTAGTTTTAAATTTATACTTGGCTGTCTGTTTATAAAAATAATTTTAGAGAAAGAACCATATGTTCTCTGTTATTAATCTTGGTATGATAATATTTTATGTTCAAGAAGGAATATGGGATAGAAGAAGATCCCCATAACCAGACTATAGAATTAAATGGAAATGAAATATGAAGGGTATTGTATTATCTGCCTTATATTGTTGTCCCTTTTTTTCTGGCCTTTTTTTGAATATTTACACAGTTTGAGCAAGACCAAGGCTACTTGAAGATTGTTTTCTTTAAAACATAATGATTCTTTTAGCAACTAAAGTACTGAAAATAATTTTGTACAAATGTGTTTGCCACTAGATTGTCTACAAGTCAGACACATTCTTGAAGATGAAAACAAATATTAGGGGGAAAAGGGTATGTAAATATGGGGAAAAGATCTGTTTCATTGCAGGAATTGAGTCTGATATCAGGCTCTGCACTAGCTTATTGCTGATATGTCCTGAATAAGGTTTTGCCACAACTTTAGTCCCTGGGTTACTTCTGATTCAAACCTTTGGAAGTCTACCATCGTAACCTCTCCTGCACAAGGAACACAAGCATTCAATGAGCATAGTACCACAAATTGAAAAAAAAAGTTATAAAATTCTTAATACAAATATTCCTAGGATGTGTTAACTGTTATATATCAGAGTACTTTCTTTCCTTAGATGTATCATTAAACAATATAAACATAAATAAAAGCCTTTGTAAATGCATTTGATCACATTACAAACCTTATTAGAAAATTTGGAGTAATTTTGATATTTGTATTTTTTTCTTTTTTCTTTAGTATTAAAAGAGGGTATATCAAGGTGCTTTGATTAGTGTCTTATTTTTTCCTTTCTCAACAAAACTTGAGTAAAGTATTCAACAATGATAGTTACTGCCTTCATTTTTAAAAACACTCCACTATTGACTGCTGGCAAAATGTTCATTAAATTCAACAAATATCGTTAACATGTATTAAATAGTATTATTTTGGGAAAGGAAAGTAAATCTTGGGGCCCCCAAATCACGAAGCTAAAGAGAAAAGTCAAGCTGGGAACTGCTTAGGGCAAACCTGCCTCTCATCCTATTCAGTCACCCCTCTGCTCAGATAAATGCATACCTGATTGCCTCATTTGGAGAGGCTAATCAGAAACAAAAAAAATGCAACTATTTGTCTCTTACCTACCTAAGCCCCTCCCCACTTTAAGTTGTTCCATCTTACACATATTGATTGATGTCATCTGTCTCCCTAAAATGTATAAAACCAAGCTGTGACCGTACCACCTTGGGCATATGTCGTTAGGATTTCCTGAGGCTGTGTCATGGGCATACGTCCTCAACCTTGGCAAAATAAACTTTCTAAATCAATTGAGACCTCTCTCAGATTTTTGAGGTTTATAATTTGACAGAACATTTATATTTCGGTTATTGAAATGCAATGAGAAAAATATTAATATCAACTGCCAGATATTTTATCTTTACATAAATAAGAAAAATAATTTGAAAATAACTAATTTAACGCTTTCAAAAAAGTTATCTTAGCCCAGTCATAGATTAGCAAATTCGTTAGCAGAGTCATTGATATTTTAAGTCAAATTATAGTAAACTTTATCTTTATTGTATCTGTACTTTCACACATAAAATAGTTTAAGAAAATGAACTATATAACCTCAACCTTTTTAAGTCTTATAAAATTATTATGCATGAAGACTTTAAGGGTCTAGTAAAATAAGTAGTTATATTATGTGATTTCTAGATAAATAAATACCATAAAACTCAAATTTTCTGCTAGAAATAATAAAAATAAATACTTCTTTATGCTCTCAATTTTGCTACCTCTTAAAGCTCCAAATATATGTTAAAACTTAGTGAAAAACGGCTATAAACTTGCCTTGATTTTGTGATTTTGATTTGAAAGTACCTTAATGAAGTGGCATAAGCATTTGATTTTCCCTGTTTTACTTAGTGAACATTTAAATGGATTTTTTTAAACTGCTGAATAGCTCTGAAAGAACTAAGGTTCGTTATTTTCAAAAGCAAAATGCTCTTCCCTCACTTTAATAGACACTCATACAATTAAAAAGCAAGCACAGCCATCCAGATGAGCAATCAGCAGCAAAGGGAAAAGTTATTACAAAATTGCTAATTATCAAAATAGGCAATTATAGTTTAGACTGACTTTCTGAAAGCACTGCTATCATATGTGTAAGACTAAATGGTAAAATGACTTGGGGATATTAAAAAAGAAAATGCTTGTTACTTTACTTTCAATAAGCCACTCACATGTACACAAACTCATTCAAACCACATCTTTATGAGGCAGATAGTGCTGTTCCCATTTCACAGTTGAGAAAACTATAGAGGAGAGTTGTAGTAACTTCTGCAAAGCCACAGGGTTGGTAAGTGGTAGAGCTCAGATCATCAGCCAAGTCATTCTGAATCCTGATGTCCTTGTTTCTTTGTGATCACACAGAGCCCTGTCTGTGTAGACACATGGAGTACTATGATAAACAAAACCAAAAATTGGAAGATTAGAATTTCACTGCAAAAGTGTTGGATGTGTGAGGCTCTTGGCACTCTGTCTGTGCTACACTGTGGTTCTTCGGCAGGCCTGTCGACAAGAATGTTATCTGCAGTCAGCAGTTCTAGCAATGCACAGAGACAGGGAAAGAATATCTGCTTTATATCAACATGCTTGCTTGCTTCCTAGACTTTCTGTTTGACAGTATTTACTTGAAAGTGACCTCTGCCAGAAATATAACAGACCTCATTCAATGATAGAAAACTCAACATATAACATGGTTCTTCCATTCATCCCAAGGAAAGTTACAGCTGTGGTCTTGTCACAGGAAGACTATCACTTCAGCTCTTTCCAATTAAACAAACTTCTTACTCGTGTACATTTTCTTGTTGATCTATCTATTTGCTTTTCTTATCTACAAGTGTTTCTTAGAATGTTAAAAATAAATTGGGCATAATTCTTTCTCTTAAGAGAAATCAACATCTCTCTTAGTATATATAGCTGTGTAACACATCACCCCAAACCTTGGGGCTAAAATAATCACTACTACCAATTTTTATTTTATTTTATTATTTTTTTTTATTGCATTTTAGGTTTTGGCGTACATGTGAAGAACATGCAGGATTGTTGCATAGCTACACACATGGCAGTATGATTTGCTGCCTTCTTCCCCATCACCTGCATCTGGTATTTCTCCCCATGCTCTCTCTCCCCAACTCCCCACCCCCTTTTGTCCCTCTACTATTTCCCCCCAACACACCCCAGTGTATGACGCTCCCCTCCCTGTGTCCATGTGTTCTTATAGTTCAACACCCGCCTATGAGTGAGGACATGTGGTGTTTGATTTTCTGTTCTTGTGTCAGTTTGCTGAGAATGATGGTTTCCAGGTTCATCCATGTCCCTACAAAGGACACAAACTCAGCATTTTTTATGGCTGCATAGTATTCCATGGTGTATATGTGCCACATTTTCCCTGTCCAGTCTATCACTGATGGGTATTTGGGTTGGTTCCAAGTCTTTGCTGTTGTAAACAGTGCTGAAATGAACATTTGTGTGCATGTGTCCTTATAGTAGAACGATTTATAATCCTTTGGATATATACCCAATAATGGGATTGTTGAGTCAAATGGAATTTCTATTGCTAGGTCCTTGAGGAATCACCACACTGTCTTCCAT
>NW_016107527.1:212823-238408 GCF_001604975.1 Cebus imitator
TCAAAATATCATATCATATTCTGATCTTCTACCTGGTTATGAGGTGATTGGGGTTGACTAGAGACGGGTTTTAATGTTACACTGTCCAAGTCAAGTGCAGACCCCAGATACTTTACTTTGCATATCCTGAAAAACACTCTGAATCAAACACCCAACCTATTGATTCTGGTAGCTTTTGAGTAACCTTAACCTTTGAAAATGTAGTAGTTAGCCCCTATTGGACAAGTAAAAGTGGTGTGGCAAAGATTCAAGGTGCAGGAATGTGTCTATTGATATTCCCTGAGGTAGCTTTCAGTAGAAGACCCATATCCATAGAGAAGACATGAAAGGCCAGCTGCTCAAATGGCTTATTCTGATTCATAATGAGTAACAGGTTACTATGTGGTCCTGTATATACTTCCCTGCCATGATCTGGCAAATGTAGGCCCTTAATGTTATTTTATAACCTCTGATTAACACCTGTTT
Source organism: Cebus imitator (assembly GCF_001604975.1). Classification (NCBI taxonomy): domain Eukaryota; kingdom Metazoa; phylum Chordata; class Mammalia; order Primates; family Cebidae; genus Cebus; species Cebus imitator. Next base: position 213,289 of record NW_016107527.1, read on the forward strand.
TAGCACATTTTATTAGACTGTCTACCAAAATTCTGTTTACAAAATCTACCAAAAGCTCTGGCTGACTCTCAATAAATATAAGGACAAACTCTAGCATAACATAAAAGAACTGATGAAAATTTGAGCTGCCTTCCTAAAATAGAGTTTACCATTTGCATCCAACCAAGTTTAAATTGCCTACTATAACAAACAAAAAAATCAGTTCTCTTTAGAAAAATATAACAGAATCTACAACATAATATCCAGACTGCAATCTTAAATTAGCCAACATGCAAAAAAACAGGAAAATCTGACTCATTCTTAAGAGAAAAGACAATCACCAGATATCTACCCTGAAATAATCCAGATGTTTTCTTGAGTATCCAAGGATTTTCAAAGAAGATGTTATAACTATGCTTGATCATGTAAAGTTAAATTTTCTCCAAATAAATGAAAAGCTAAGAAATATCAGCAGAAAAATAGAAACTATAAAAAATAGTTAAAAATTCTAGAAGTGAAAAATACTAAAAGCAAAAACCAATAAAAATTTATTGGATGGACATATTCAAGTGTCAAGGGAAAAAGTTCATGGGAATAAAAATTGATGAATAAAAATAATCCAATACAGGCTGGGTGCGGTGGCTCACGCCTATAATCCCAGCACTTTGGGAGGCCGAGGTGGGTGGATCACGAGGTCAAGAGATCGAGGCCATCCTGGTCAACAAGGTGAAACCTCGTCTCTACTAAAAATACAAAAATTAGCTGGGCATGATGGTGTGTGTCTCTAGTCCCAGCTACTCGGGAGGCTGAGGCAGGAGAATTGCTTGAACTCAGGAGGCGAAGGTTGCGGTGAGCCGAGATTGTGCCATTGCACTCCAGTCTGGGCAACAACAGCGAAACTCCGTCTCAAAAAAAAAAAAAAATAATAATAATAATCCAATACAAAAAACATAGAAAAATATTGAACAAAAAATCAATGAACACGCAAGGAATGTGATAAATAATGTTGAAAGATCCAACATACATTTATTCGGAATACTGAGAAAAGAGAAAATGAGAATAAATAATTGAGAAAATAATGGCTGAAAACTTTTCAAAATTGATGTAACATGTTAATTTATAAATGCAAGAAGCTAGTGAACTGTAAACAGGATAAATACAAAGAAAATCGTGTCTTCTTATCTCATGGTAAAACTGCTGATTAACAAAGATATAAAGCAGTTTTTGAAAGCACCCAGAAAAACTTACCACGTTACATATAGGAGTGCAACAATTTGAATAACCATCAATTTCTCATCAGAAATGATAGAACTATAGAGGCCAAAAAATAGTAAAACATGTTTAAAGTGCTGAAAGAAACAAAACAGAACAAAACAAAACAAAACTTTGATCCAGAAGTCTATATCCAGCAAAATATCCTTTAAAAACTATATTAATCTGCTCAGGCTGCCATAACAAATTAATACAGACTGGGGGGTTTAAGTTACATAATTGTTTTTTTTCACAGTTCTGAAGACTGAAAGTCCAAGGTCAAAATATAATTAGGGTTGGCGTCTGGTGAGAGTGCTCTCCTTAGGTTGTAGATGGCTGACTTCTTGCTCTCTGCTGGTATGGCCTTTCCCTGATGCTTGCAGTTGAAGAGAGAGAGAGAGAAAGGGAGAGAGAGAGAGGGAGGGAGGGAAAGAGAGAGAGAGATAGAGAGAGAGAGAGAGAGATCTGTGTTGTTTTTTCTTGTAAGGACACTAGCTGTATTAGATCAGGGCATAACTCTCTGACTTCATTGACATTAGTTACTTCCTTATTCCAAATACAGCCTCACTAGGGGTCAGGGCATCAATATTTGAATCTGGGTGTGTGTTGAGGGCTGAGAGGGGCAGGGAACATATGTATTCAGTTCACAACAAGAATAAAGGCAACATTAAGACATTTTTAGATATAAGCAAACTTGGATAATTTATTGCCAGTAGATTTACACTATAAGAAATGCCTAAAGGAAATTGTTTAGGTGGACGGAACATGAGACTAAAGGGAAATTTGGATCTTCACGGAAGACAAAAGAGCTTTAGAAGTAATAAATATCTGAGTATATATAATTTTTTTCCTCCCAGTTTCTTTAACGTATGCAGGACTGTTGAAAGCAAATATATATATATAGTTGTATATATATAGTGTATATATATATAGTATATATATATATATACACAGTATATATATAACTATATATACTGTATATATATCACAGTATATATATATATACACTATATATATATACACTATATATATACACAGTATATATATCTATATATACTGTGTATATATATCACTATATATACTGTGTATATATATCACAGTATATATATATATACAGTATATATATAACTATATATACTGTATATATATATATACTGTGATATATATATATTATAAATCCCACAAAACAAAGTTTTTATATATTATATATATATACAGTATATATATACTGTATATATATCACAATATATATATAGTTATATATACTGTATATAGATATATTGTGATATATATACACAGTATATATATACTGTATATATATATATAATATATAAAAACTTTGTTTTGTGGGATTTATAATATGTATACAGGAAATACATAAGACAACAATAACATAAAGGATGGAGGGCAATATAAATGAAGCTCTGTGGTTGCAAAGGTCTTATATTTTAATGCGAATATAATACTCTACGTAGGCTACAAAATATTAAAGACATGTTTGTAATCAATATAGCAATCACTAACAATATAAAATACAGGCCTATAACTGAAAAGATACCAAAGCCATCTTGAAGGTATTCCCACTGAATGAATTAGGACCACTTTGTCATAAAAGTCAAGTTTTAGTGACATACTTATTGCATAAGCCCCCAATGTCATCAATAACAGAAAGTGGATCTAAACTTTGCCACATCTGCCACCCAAGTTTGTGAATGAATTACTATTCTGTTCATTCTGCAATATTCCATAATCTATTTTTTCCCCAGGAAAAAGGTGTATGCTATTTGGACCTAAGAGTTTATTGCCTGACTAATTTATTAGTTCCTATAATCCCTTCAAGATGTTAGTTGCTTCAATCATTCTGCAAATATTTATTGAGCTACCACTATGTGCCTGGCACTGCTCTTGCCCTATTGTCATGTTACAATGCAGAAAAAAAGCCCTTTCAGCAAGCAGTGCTGAAAATCAATTTAATGGTCAAAAAAGTATCATCCCTGGCCTTGTGGAATATACACAAGAATTAAAACCTTAACCTTACTAAAGCTTTCAGGTCTCAGAGACAAACCATCATAATGGTAGACTAGGGGTTGGGGGACACTGTGATGAGAAACTGTGAGCCAGGGTTGTCTTCACAATAACATCATTACATTCTTCACAGCCTAAAAAAGTCTCTCCCATTTAATTCCACTCCTAATACACAGTTTCAGAGCCAAGAAAAATAACATGCTCACTCACCTTGTCTAAAGAGGATTTCTAATTTTAAACCGAACTGAAACAATTAAACTTTTGGTAAAGTAGTGTTTTTTCATAAAAAAATCCTGTGGCATATTTTTTATTAAATATCCACAAGATAGCCAGCACTAATCTAGGCCCTGGAAATCCAGTTGAAAGCAAAGCACACAGTTTTTGCCCACAGAGTTTATATACTAGTAAGGGGAGATAAATTATAAGCAAGCAAATAAATAAAAGTATATGTCCTGTATTACAGTGTGTTGAGAGATAACACAAAGTAATGCCTTCGTGAAAATAAAAAGCAGTGGAGGGATTATGTGAGATTAGATAATCATCTCAAGCAAACACTTCTATGAGGCATAATAAGCCTCAGGAGTGGCAGGTGTTCATGAGCACTTTACATGCATACTTGACCTAGGACATGAACTATGTAGAGAGCAAGTCAAGGCAAGATTATGGAGAAAAGATTTCAAGCCCATGGAGGATCAAGGGCCAAGGCAGGAAGGAGCTTGACTCATTTACAGAACTGAAAGAGAGTGTAGCAGGGTCTGGATCATGTGGGATCTTGCGGGTTTATTGAAGACTTTAGAGTGCACTCTGAGTGCAATAGTGCAATCAGAAACAACTGGAGGATTTTAAGCAAAGGAGTGATATGATTGGATTTACATTTTTTAAAAAGTCAATCTTGGCACTTGGAGAGATTGGATTAAAGGGAAATAGGAGTGAAGTCAAACTGACAAATCAGAAGGCTATTGCTTTGATTCAAACAGCAGATGATGGCTGCTTGAAACAGGATAGTTGTGGTGGAATTTCAGGATGTCTGGGATCTCTTCCTCCTCTGAATTCCTGTAACATTTTGTTTATACCCCTTTTTTTGGTACTATAGCAGTCCTGTACTCCCATTTTAGACTCTTTTGGAAGAAGGAACTAAATCTTGCTCACCTCTATTTTCTCTTGGTTTCTGAATATATTTTATGTAGCAAGTAGCCAATGATTGTTTATGCAAAATAAACAAAATTATATTATTCTCCTTTGACACTTGCATCGTTACATGAAAATGTACATACTGTATTTGGATAATAAAAGTTAAGAATACAATATTTCTTATGTTTTTTAAGGTTTAAATCATATAGGATTTTTTTTAGTTTGACTTTATTTTTATTCCCTTGTATAATACTGCCAAGTATGAATTTTATATCTACTCTTGAGTTAAATCAGTACAAACAAAGCTTCAAGCAATTTTTAAGTGGAGGAAAAATGTATTTTTCACTGTCTCATATCTTAAAAATAACTGAGCCAATTTAATTTACTTTCTAAAGTGAGAGCATTGGGAAAGAAATGGTAGTGATGAGATGTGAAGCAAATAAAATAAATAACAAAACTGTATGTACTGCGCATGTATCCCATTAAAAAAATAGAATTTTAAAAATAAAAAAATAAATTAAAAAAACTTTTTTCATAAGACCAAGGCTAACATTTCAATTGCAAGCAAATTTCTTGAATGTTGTAAACAAGATGGAAATTGAAATAAAAATTATTTTCAACTTTGAAGAGAAGTTTCTGCAGTTTAACATCAAAGGTCCTAAGCTAAGATAAGTCATCTGGGTTTTGAAAGAGCAATTCAAGAAAACACTGCTTGAGGAAGACTATGAATACATCTGATACATCTTTAGCAAGAAAAGATTGTGAAAACATATTGTGGAAAGAGAAATATAAGAACATCAAAAGTTGAATCTAATGGTCTATATTGGTGTACTGTTTTCCTTTACTGATTATAACCTCTTATCCTATTCCCTATCCACCTGTCAATAAGCACCTCATCTGCAATAAGGTTATTCTGTCCTCTATAATAACTATTACCCCATCATATACATTATGCATATATCCAAAAAGAATCACATGGATTCCATAATATTTGGAAACACTCATTGAAAAAAAATTCAGAAGTGAGGAACTAATAAAAAGGTGGACTATAAAGGAAATATCCATGATATATTAACTCATCTGAAAACTATTCTGTGGAAAAAAATACATCATAAGGGTATGAGCTAACTGTTGGCCAAATGGAAGAAACAGGAAGGAAATGCTTATTGCAGATTTATTTGGAGAAAACCGGTCAGCAGCAGCTAAAACAAATGCTAATGACATATTTCATGTTGTGTTATGAAAGTGGTTTTTTATCTTTCATCAAAGTCACATTATTGCCCTTATGATAATCTACTGTCTTATGTGCACTTTGAGAACTGGTGCTCAAAGTTAGCAAATTTCTCCTTGTAAAGATGGTTATACCAAAACTTACTTCTGCTTATTGTTCAGATATTGCTCAGCAAAACTTTTCTGACTAGTAGAAATTTATTTGTTACATGCTCTCTTGGGACTGAGATTTTTAGATCCACTACCATAGTTATTTGTTAATGCTATCTCATTCACTAAACTGGTGGGTTTGACTGACATTGGCATCTCAAAACCTAGTAATAGATACTTCATAATATTTGGCAAATGAATGAATGAAGTGCATTTATGCCTTGAATTTCTTAGCTTAATTTTTTGGCTGAAAGAATTGCCAGATAGAAACAAGTTCTCTAGCAATTATAATGAATATGTTTTCTACTATACAATTGCTTAAAAGAGATTTTTTTCAATAAATAGAGAAATTTTGACAAAATATTTTATGTTTGTGTTAAATATATCCAGAATCAAACTTTATATTGGCATAAGAAAGGGCTCATCTTTTTAAGTGCCTGTGTAACCAAGATGGACCAAATACTGGGCCATAAAAACTTTAAAAATTGAAACCTTGCAGCCTGTGTTCTCTGAACACAACAGAATCAAACTTGAAATCAATAACAGAAAGAAAATAGAGAAATCTTCAACCTCTTGGAAGCTAAACAACACATTTCTAAATAATCCAAGAACCAAAGAGGAAGTCCCAAGGAAATAAAAAACACTTTCAACTCAAAATGGATTATGGACTTAAGTGTAAAATGTAAAACTATGAAACATTTATAAATAAGAAAAAATCTTTGGAATCTAGGACTAGGCAAAGTTATTAAACTTGACACCAATAGCATGATTCCTGACAGAAAAATTCATAAATTGGACCTCATCAAATTTATATCCTTTTGCTCCATGAAATACCCTGCTAAAAATACAAAGAAGAGAAGCTACAGAATTAGAGAAAATATATGCAGACCATACATATCAAAAATACTAGTATCTAAAATATATGTCTATATATTCCATATTATATGTGGAATATAATTTATTCATATCATATATGGAATATAATATATATCTCAAAACTCAACAGCAGAAAGACCATCCAATTACAAAACAAGCAAAGATAGGAAAAAACATTTCACCAAACAGTATACACAGGTGGACAATTGCACATAAAAAGATGTTCAACAACATTAGTGATTAGGGAAATGTAAATTAAAACCACAATAAGATGCTGCTGTTCATCTATCAAATGATTAAACAAAAAATAGTGACAATCCTAAATGCTGGTGAGGAAACTGAGGAGCTGAATTGCTTATACATTGCTAATGGCAATGTAACTACTGCTCTGGAAAGCAATTTGGAGGTTTCTTTAAGAAAAAAATGAGTATTATATAACCTAGAAAATGCATTCTGGGTGTTTATCCCACAGAAATGAAAACTTATTTTTATATAAAAACCTGTACACAAATGCTTCTAGAAGCTTTATTTGCAATAGCTCTTAACCAGAAACAACACAGCTATCCTTCAATAGGTATATGGTTAAACTGTAGTACATATCATGGAATATTACTAAGCAGTAAATAGATTAATCTCCAGAGAATTATGCCAAGTAAAAAAAAAATCCAAAAATGTTTTATACTTTATGAGTTTATTTATACATCATCAGTGAAACAATAAAATTACAGAAATGAAGAACAGATTATTGATTGGCAGTGATAAAAGAAAAACTTAGTGATATTTAAATTTTAAAGAATTACTGCTCAAATAAACTCTTTAAAATTTAAATGTGCCCAAGTTTTTCTTTTATTATATTTGGTGTCAGAAGTGAGAATCCGAAGGACACTACCCACTGAAGACATCTGGGAGCAACAAGCAGGCAGGTGTAGACCCCCTACTGACCTTGTACTCACAACATCTTGCTGCACATTTGGAATTCATCACTGGGAGCACCCTAGGATACAAGAGGCCCACAACTTCTGTTGATTCTCCAAGTTTACTTGAGCATTTTTTTTGTTCCAACTGAGTTTAAAAGTTGCAATAGAAATAAAACTGGATCTGGTAGGGAGACTTCAGATTTCTGAGTGGGTCAGGGAATCTGAGACTTCATATCAGAACCTCTAGTTAAATAGATAAATCTTATGAAAATTTAGAATTATTTTGGCAAAAATGAAGTTGTAACTCAAACTAAATTGCTCATCTATGGGGGAAAAAATTGTGAACACTTCAGAAACAATGGGATATATTTGGATTGGCATGTAGATGCTTCTAAGCTCTTTGTCTTTCTATCTTCCTCTGTACTCTGAGTCTGCTGACGTTTTTACTGGTTTGCTTGCCTTCCCCCAACAAAGGACGGGAGGAGAAATAGCTAGATAAGGTATTGCTAATGTTAGGCTCTCAGATCAACCAGGTATGCTTTTTTTGAGACAGGGGCTCGCTTTGTCAACCAGGATGGAGTGCAGTGGTACATTCTCAGCTCACTGCAGCCTCGTCCTCCCAGGCTCAAACAACCCTCTCACATTAGCCTCCCAAGTAGTAGGATTACAGTCATATGCCACCACACCTGCCTAATTTTTTATTTTTATTTTTTGTAGAAACAGGATCGCACAATGATCCCCAGCCTGTTCTTGAACTCCTGGACTCAAGTACTTAGTAATCTAGTTAAATCCATGCTGATAGGACCCAGAAAAGTTCAAATTTGGACACAAGCGTGAGAATGGTGTTGCCTTGAGGATATTAGTGAATACAAACCCCTATTTGGCCCATGTACGAGCCAGAAAAAGGCAGACAGACAGACACAGACACACACACACGTCTTTTAAAAGCCATTTCTAAAGTGTTTCCTGTCCATGCTGACTGGTCAATCAACTAGACCTGCAGACAAAAGAAAGATAAATTGCTACTGATACCAAAGCCCACTTGGAGAGTGTATTAGTCCATTCTCGCAATGCTATAACCAACTACCTGAAATTGGATAATTTATGAAGAAAACAGGATTAATTGACTCACAATTCTGGAGGCTGTATAAGAAGCATAGATGGGGAAGCCTCGAGAAACTTACAATCATGGCAGAAGGTGAAGGGGAAGCAGGCACATCTTCACATAGCAGAGCAGGAGAGAGAGAACAAAGGGGGAATTGCTACACATCTTTACACAACTGGTAATGACAATTAACAGATTGTCACTAAATATCTGAGTTATTTCTAAGTTAAAATACTTTAGTATTAATTGCTGAACCTAAGTTTAAAATATGTATATTTTGCCATCTCGTTTTTCATATGGAATAGAGAAGTTAATGTGTATAAATCTATTAATCAAAGCCATAAAAATTGTATTATGGGAGGATGTTTATCTACAAAATGCTAATCTAAAGCAGTTAACAATGCTTACCAGTTTTTACTAAAAATTAAAGTTACTAAAAGTTAAAAATTCTGATTATTATATGTAATAAAAACTTCTAGAAATAATAAGGGAATGACTGTGCATGCAAGGGAAATAGACATGTTTTAGAAAGAAAGAAGCATAAGGATGCGATTTGGTTAAGGAAAAAAGAGTAGTTTTTGTCCTAGAGTGACTAATTGCTCCACAATTAAAACAATAAAGAATATAGGACAAACTGAATTTTTATAAAAAAGTTATAGGAGGGTTGGAAAAAAGAAAATTTGAAAGAGGAATCTCATGTGCAGTGACGCTAGCTATAATTGAATGAATTTATAAGAAGTGCTTCAAAAATGAGCCATAAAATCAAAAGTACACTGGTACAAAACTAGAAGCTGGATTTTTCACTGTTAAACAAAGTAAAGTGTCCTTGGTAAAATGCTTTCCTTACCTTTAAGTAATTGGCCCAGGAAACAAGGAGTTGTGTTTTTTCAACATGATGTCTTGTACTTCATGTTGGCTGTTATTAGGCCTTTGATAACTGAAAAAGCGAATCATCTCAATATTAGAATAACTAAGCTTTTTGTACAACTCTGCAACCTTCCTGTCCTTGCTTTTGTTTCAGAATAAACTGCTGATCCTGTTTAATCAAGTGTTTTAGACCCTTTGACAATTTTTACAGACTTCTCAAAATAAAACTCTAATTTAAGTCTGTTTGTCCTCAAAATAACTTTGGAACATACCAGAGGGTTTCTGTAATGTTTGAAAGAATCTTTAAAAGAGAGATACAGTAGTCCTCCCTTTATCTGTTTTTCTCTTTTCAAGGTTTTATTTACAGTTAACAGTGGTCCAAAATTAGGTGAGCGTAAGACAATAAAACATTTTGAGAGCGAGAAAAAGAGCACATTTACAGAATTAAAAATTGTTCTATTTTATTATTAGGTATTATTGTTAATCTGTTGCTTTGCCTAATTTATAAATTAAACCTTACCTATGTATGTACGTATAGAAAAAGAATCATAGTACTCATAGAGTTCAGTACCATCTATGATTTCAGGTATTTACTGGGAGTCTTAGAACATATCCCCCATGGCTAATAGGGACTAGTGTATAAAACTTATTGGGTTCATTTAATATGTTAAATTATATGGGAAGCATTGCCAAATGAGAAAAGATATTTAACATTCTTTGAGTTGTATGTTAACCCATATGGATACATTGCTAATATGTATTCCAGAAACTGTAGAAAATTTTTAGAAACCTGATATGTTATCAATCATAATTTTGGTTATTATTTTAAAATGCCATATGATACAGAAAAGAGCTACATTTATTTGCCAGTTGTGTCATTATTATAATGAACTTTTATCAGATTTTTAACCATGGCCACCCTTATTCATAGACAGTTATTTTTTTGATTCTTCTCAAAAGCATATGCACTCAGCCACAGTCCAGAACTGTTTCTACTACACTGGTAAGAATTTCCAGGACTCTAACAAAGAAACCGTGTTCATGAAACTGCTAACCAAGATCAAGCAGAACAAGTCTTAATTACATGGGACTAAATAACTGATGAGAACAATTTATTTTTTTATTTTTTTATTTGAAACATTGCTATTTCTTTAATGCTTTACTCTTCAGATATAAGGATTTTTTTTTCTTTAAAACTACCTATAACTTACAACAATTTGGCAAACTATACTTTTGCCAAAAAAAAAAAAAAGATTATTTTTTCCTATCTACCTGATTCCCCAGAATTTGGAAACTATTTGTGAGTATTGTTATTTTTATGGCTAGATAGTTATTTGTATAAGTTCAATAAGAATCTGCTCTTTTTGTGACAAGACAATTAAAAAAAACTATTTGTATTACCAAAGTTTTGACTGGAATTTCATATGGAAGAATGAACATAGAACCATATGTAACCAAACAACTATAAGAAACTGAGATCAACTTTATACAGACAATAAAAGTCCCTTGGAAAAACTGACCTGGTACCTTGAATGTATCAGGTACATACATGCCTTCCTCACAAGGTTCCTCACCTTACAGTGAGTTAAGAATGTTACTTCCTGACAATCCCAGGAACCTCTAAATATTCTAGAGACTTTGAGAAGAGTTTATCCAAATCTATAGGTAGTAGAGGTACAGTCTGATTGTGAGTCTTTTTCTTGGTTTCTGACCTTGGAGAGGCTTTTTAGAAGTCTGATCTGAGGTTTTTTTAATCAAAAGTTTCAACAAAAGCAAGCTTAACAGAAAGAACCTTGGGCCGGGTGCCATGGTTCATACCTGTAATCCCAGGACTTTGCCAGGCTGAGGTGGGCAGATCATTTAAGGTCAGGAGTTGAGGGCAGTCTGGCCAACATGGTGAAACTTCGTCTCTGGTAAAAATAAAAATAATAGAAATAAATTAGCTGGGTGTGGTGGTGCACACCTGCTGTTCCAGCTATTTGAAAGGGTGAGGTGGGAGAATCACTTGAAGCCAGGAGGCAGAGGTTGCAGTGAGCTGAGGCTGTGCCACTGCACTCCATTCTGGGTGACAGAGAGAGATTCCATCTCATCAAAAAAAAAAAAAAAAAAGAGCCTATATAACCAATCACTATTCTTTCTGCCTTGCTGCTTTTATATAAATAGGCCAAGTTTGATGAGACTAAATTTATTTGGTAATCAAATTAGTCTTACTCTGATTATCTTCCGTAAAAATCAGGATGACTATGGAGAGGAAAAGTATGTTTCAGAAGCAAGTATAGTACACCTGTTATTAGCTTGTAGCTCTATTCTTTGCTTTTGAGTTTTATCTTTTACCTGTAGATTAGACTGGATCTTGAATTCCTATAGATTTCTACAATTCAATTTTCTCCCGCTTTTCTGAATTGGCACAACTGAAAACAAGAACTGCTGTTTCTGAAACACTACAAGCTGCAGATCAACAACTTAACGTAATTTTAGAGGATATCTCTAATGCCTAATGTGTGGGCCACTCAGGAAGTTGCCTGAAATGTCCAGTGCCATAAGCAGGGACACTGAAACTGCAAACCAGAAGCATGTGCCTTGAATTCAAATCTAGAAATCTTCTTGACTAGAGGGTAATTACCGTCTAAACTCAGAGCTGAATTTTTGGCATATTTTAGTCATTGACCTTTGCTTTTTTTTGGTTTCTTTAGAAATATTAGTGGATTTGGTTCATGGAGACCTTGGCTAAGAGGCATAGTCCACTGTCTTGGTACTATCTTCCTGATAGTCATCATTATAATCTCCCTGGTATGTTATATTTTTTCAAGGGTCTTAAATGTGTGTTTGCAGACATTTGGCAGTATGCCAGATGGTCTCACTGTGATTGGAGCAACAAAAATAAAATGTACAACAAAACGAATCTCTTCAACAAGCTGATGCCTTGACTTATGAGTTCCACAGAGACAAAGACAACTTTGTCATGATGATCACACAGACTGACTCTCATGCCAAAAATGGTCAATCTCTCATAAATAAGAGGATGATCGGAAGGAGATAATTATTTTTTTTAAATATCTAATTGGGAAGCCATTAGTCTGAGGTGAATCAGGCACTTTAAATTCTTACATAAGCAGACTAAAGTTCATTGCAAATAGTAAACTGAAACTAGAAGCTGCACCACTAATAAACCACTAACTAACCTCTAACTAGAAACTTTCCACTCTAAACAATCAAAACTGTTCTGTTTGTCTTGCTTCTGCAAAGATTTTATAAAAGTTTTTCCTTTCACCTCTCCCAGCAGAGCACTAGTCATTTGTGGACTGGTGTTGCCTGGATTCATTAATCTTTGAATGCACAAATAGACTCTAAAATTTATTTATTTTTTACCAGCAGGAATTGAGAAAAGTATAGAAATGGGAGGGAAATAAATGTGACTATGAAAGTGTACATGAGGGGTTCTGATGGAAATATTCTGTATCTGGAGTGTATCAATATCAATATCCTAGTTGTGAAACTGTGCTATAATTTTACAAGACAATCCCATTGGGGAAAACAAGGTGAAGAGTACCTGGGATCTCCTTGTGCTTTTTCTTACAACTGCATGTGAATCTACAATGATCTTAAAATAAAAAGTTTAATTAATAAATTATAAGGTGAGTGTAATTATTACTCCAATTTACAAAGAGGAAAATGGAGGCATAATTAATTTACATGATTTGCTCACTGTGAAAGGGTTATTAAGGAAGAGTTAGAATCTGAACCACTTTGGTTTTGAGAGTCAGTTCCTCACTCTTAATCCTGAAGCTTTGTATCTTTTACTTTTCTTCTGGCTGCATGTGGCCAACGATTAAGTGTGATTTTGCTTATGATTATGCAAATTACATTTTACAAAATAATCTTGTAACATTCCAAGGAAATCAATATTAGACAGCAAACAGCAAGAATTTTTATTAATAGCTCACTACAAATTATTTCACATTATACATTAAATACCAATATTCAAACCCTCATAAATTGTTACTATGAAAAATATACATATAATATGTATATACAAAATTAAATTTTTGTGAACTAGATATATGTGGATATTCTAATTCAAAATGCATTTTGTGCAATGGCTTATAAGGACTACTGGCATATTTATAAAGGTAACCAGGAAAAGCAGCATGTTTTTTAAATAATTGCTTGGAAATCAAACAAAGTTAATGTAAGTATCAATTCAGTCTCAGTCTTCATTCTCAAGTAAGTCTCCTAATTAAAGAGCATAATCATATAAAATCTATCTTAATTCTTTGACCGTTAATGAGACTGATTTTTTGGTTATATTGAGGTAGCAGTTCTACATTGAAAATACTGTAACCCGGCATTGTATGAGGTCGTATAATGTTTCAGTGAACAAAGATTTAAAGATATTCTGAATGTCTTCTTTAAAATCAAAATATAAGTGGTGATAATTAATTTTCACCACTTATATTTTGATAAAATATATATATTTTATCAAATATATATATATTTCACCACTTATATAACTTGATAAAAAATAACAAGTTATTTTCTTAGCTTTTCAACTGTTTTTTGTTTTTATTTCATTCTCAAAACCTTATGAGGCAGAGAAAATATGATGGACTATGCATGACAGGTGAAGAGAGAGGCAGATGAAGAACACCTAATTGGTGAACAGTCTTCTAAATAATAACCTAAGTGAATGCTAAATCTAATGTTATTTGAAATAAAGAGTTTGTCATTAGCCTGATATAATGTAAACAAAAAGGTACCAGTATATAAAGTTGGTCCCAAAGTCATTTATTGAAGCACAATAGATCAATGGTGAATTCTGTATTTGTGGATTTAGGAAACAGTATCACATAGAATTTGACAAACAATAGTCTTCCATATCAGACTGTGACTGTGCACAAATACCCAAATGGTTATAGGGTCAATAGGCAAGTTATACATTACTCTTTTTCTGTCTCATTTTCCTAGCATATTAAGGAAAGAAAATGCTGGCAACTATATGTGGTTATTTTATAAATGAGGCAGGATACTTACATAAAATACTGAGTGAGTTACTGCCTCAATGCAAGTGTTTAATCAGTGATAGGAGCAGTGAACATTGGAATCATAATCATTACTGAACAAAAAAGAGTTTATTAAAGGAAAGAGGGGAGGAAACTTGTTATTAGCAGGAAAGCTAATTGTGACAGGTGCTTTATATTCGGTATGTCATTAACTCTAGACAAACACATACTTCAAGTTAATTTTTTTTTTAATGGTCATTTTGCCCAATTTTATCAAGGCATTTGTTGAGTTAAAGAATGCATCAAGGGTTGGGCATGGTGGCTCACGCCTGTAATCCAGGCACTTTGGGAGGCCAAGGTGGGTGGATCATAAGGTCAGGGGTTTGAGACCAGCCTACCAACATGGTGAAACTCCATCTCTACTAAAAATACAAAAATTAGCCAGGCATGGTGGCATGCACCTTTAATCCCAGCTACTCAGGAGGCTGAGGCGGGAGTATTGCTTGACTCAGGAGGCAGAGGTTGCAGTGAGCCGAGATTATGCCACTGCACTCCAGCCTGAGTGACAAAGTGAGACTCCTTCTCAAAAAAAAAAAAAAAAAAATACATCAAGTAATTAGTATCACTATTACTAAGTAGTGAAGCAACCATTAGAATGTGTTCTGTGTGACACCAGTGCACATCATACATCATAGAGGTATTAATTAGCAGTGCTTTAGAGTTTTGCTTATAAGTCTTCTACAAAGAACAATAAATATCTACACACAGGAGACTGGAGGGAAAAAAATAAAAAATAAAAGTCTATTTTATGTGTTCCCAAATTTACCATCACTAAAAGAAGTCTAATTAATGTTACTGAATTTCTATTCATCATAAATAGATGTGATGATTTGGAGATGAATAATACACTGTCTTGTCCCTCAGAGAGTTCATGGAAAAGTAGGAGCAACTTACATTTGAACAGATAATCTTATGCAATGTGGCAGTTACTATAACAGAAATAAGTAAAGAATAATATGATTATATATAATTTATTTTAGTAGAAAAAGAAAGTTACAAATATTTCTATAACTGTACATATATGAAAACCCACATATACATAAAAAGCTATGCATATATATCATAAAGACTTTTATATATATCACATATATATGTATCCTTTATATATATATATATATATATATATATATTAAGAATACATCAAAGGATGGGCACAGCGGCTCATGCCTGTAAATCAAGTACTTTGGGAGGCCAAGGCAGGGCATCACGAGGTCAAGAGATTGAGATCATCCTAGCCAACATGGTGAAACCCCATCTCTAGTAAAAGTACAAAAATTAGCAGAGTGTGGTGGTGCACGCCTATAGTCCCAGCTACTCAGGAGGCTGAGGCAGGAGAATCGTTTGAATCCGGGAGGTGGAGGTTGTAGTGATCCAAGTTTGTGCCATTGCACTCCAGCCTGGTGACAGAACGAGGCTCAAGACTCCATCTCAAATATATATATATAAAATAAAAATATATATATAATTAATATATTTGTATATATGTATATATATATAATCATTTATTCATTTTAAGCATGCTTGCAAGTTAGACAACCATATTGTCATCATATACAAGTCATTGTATCATTATTTTACTTGATCCAAATGTTCAGTTGAAATCAAACCAAGTAAGGTTTGATAAAACCCAGAAAGTAATCTAAGTCTTTCATATTTGGATCATCTCTGACATATTTATTGCACTCAAGAAAAATGATGCTTCCTAATATTATAAACAATGATTTTGATAGCAAAGTTTACATTGAAAATTTCATAACTCATCATTTCTGTCTTCTCTATACATTATTATGAATTAAAATTAGTCTCTGGAAGCAGAAATGCTATTTTCTTATGCTTTTCATAACAGACTATCATTATCTGAAATTAGAAATAGTCTAGTAATAAATATATGAAGACATTTGCTACTGATTTCTTTAAGCAGACATTTTGCTTGAGATATATTTATATTTGTGTTTATAAAGTTTGTCTTCTGTACATTCCACAAGCACTTCATTACATGATGTTCCCATTTATGAGCTATCTCATAAAAAGCATTCCATTTTCTGCATTGAAAGAAATGAGATGCCTTCTCCAATCATTGTTACATTGTGCAGGTTTTTATATTTTCCTTTTTCAGCTTCTCACATCACATGTTATTATAACAAATATATTATAAAATAAAATAAGTGACTGTATTGGGAAATAATGAGGCTTGGGAAGAAATAGTCTTCCATGCAATAATTTTTTCTCTGCAGAATAAAATATTCTAATTTTCTCCCAACTCAGTGCTTGAAATAATGGACATAATAGTTTCTGAAATTACAAAAAATAAAGTGACAAGAAAAACAAAATTTAGAATATCATTTTAAATAATAAAACAGTCAATATTGCAAAAAGGTAAAAGATGCAAAGTAAATTCAAATGTGTGTAGACTACACCACCCCCACCCACCACCATTTACCAAGTAAGTAAGGTGTGTTCCATTGGCCCTCTAGTGGTGATGTATTAGAATCATAGATTCTTATACTCAAAGGGTAAAAAAAGCTGTCTTCTTTCAGAAGTACTAAAGTGAAACATGTTCCTGTAAATGCCATATTCTAGGAATATATTTTTAAATCTCTGTGTGGGATGTAAGTAGAGAAACTTTCCTCAGCCAATGTGGGGTTTCTTCTTGTACCCCTCAATATAAGCTATGTCAAGTGAAGATGACAAATTGGGATACCACATGGTACATCATAATAACGCAATACTTTTGCCACATTAAGTTTTGCAAAAGGTTGCAAATGAGTCATAGCACAAAGTTCTGCAAGCCCTGCAATGTCTCTCTCCATTGCACCTTAATTCTTTTCAGCAAGCCCCATCTTACTGGAGCCCTGGTATTTTCCTCAAAAGAGAGTGCCCCATTGTTATATGTTTGTATGACAGACAGAAATGACTCCAAGGTTTCAGACTGCAGAGAAGTGCAGTTACCTCCTGCATTGTCATCTTCTTAGAAAAGCTTCTGATGTTTCTGGACAGATAATCCTTCTGAGAAAACCCCCTCAATATTGAATGTATTACAAATAATACATTTTATAACATCCACTGGACCTTATTTGGTTCTTGGCCATAACAACAGTGGTCTTTATAAGGAGGAGGATGTCACAGCTCCCCTGGCAATAATGTGAGCCTAGGACTCATTTTTATAACTAACTCTGTCACCCAGGCTACAGTGCAGTGGTGCAGCCATGACTCACTGCAACATCAACCTCCTGAGCTCAAGGGATACTCCCATCTCAGCCTCCCAAGTAGCCTGGACTACAGGTACATGCCACCATACCTGCTAATTTTTTAAAAATTTTTGTAGAGATGGGATCTTCCTATGTTGGCCAGGCTGGTCTTGGACTCGTGGGCTCAAATGATTATCCTGCCTTGGCCTCCCAAAGTGCTGGGATTACAGCCTTGAGCCCCTGCACCTGCAGGCCCACCCATTTAAAAAACAAAACAAATCACAATCAAAACTTTGCTACAGAAGAAATAATATATGTTTGCATAAAAACTGAAAATAGCATTTTATCAATTCAGCCTCTGACAAAAGTATGGTTGCAGAGCTCTGGGATTAGTGCTGTCTATGTGCAATGAGAAATTAGGCATTATGTATGCTTATTCTCTCCACAATATTTTGCTGCAAAACCAAGGCAGTTAGTGGGGACAGTCTTTGCTCAAAATAAACAAGTTAGTTGGAGGGAAAGGGAGGAAGGGAGGGAGGGAGGGGAGGGAAGGGAAAAGAAAGGGAGAAAAAGGAGACATAACAAAAAGCAAGGAAGGAGGGAGAAAGAAAAGCATCAATGTATCCTGTTTACATGAAAACTTTTTAGAGCACAATACTTCTTCAAGGCAAGCAGAGATAAAACATCATTTTTCAATAATTTACTCTGAGTTGCTAAGATCTTCATTTTTTTTTTTTTCTTTTGAAGGACAATATCCAGGTTGATAATCAGGGTTAAAGTACCATGTTATTGTAAAAGTCAAATACACAATCAGATGCTTCTTTTGCAAACAAAATTTCCCTAATTGTATACAATTAAGAGTTGTGATACTTATTCTACTTCACTATAAAAACAAAGAAGTATCACACTTAACTCCTGCAGCTAGAGACAAGATATGTTCACGTTAAATTCATGGCAGTAGCATAGCATATTTTTCAGTTTCATTTAACATACTGCTTTTCAGAATTCATTTGCCATTGCCAATTTTAATGCCTAGGACTGTGTTAAAGAAACTAGTTATTTAATTTTCATTTAGTTTTATAATATTTAATGCTCTTTTGACTTCGTGATATTTCCTTAAATAAAAAGATATACATATATTTGCAAAAATATATTCATAATTGTATATGCTATTACTTATATGCATGAAATATAAATATACAGATACATACATTTGCATACAAACACACACATATCTCTATATATTTGAATCTTGACCATATATTAAAATGTCAGTATTTTTCAGTATAAACTTTATAATACATTCTAGAAATGTTATTAAGAATGAAGAAAGAAGATTAAAAGAGAGAAAATGCACTGTATTCCAAAACTAAATAATATTAATTTGGCATAACATTGATTTTCAATGGCGAAAACCTCAATTACTTTTGTGCCAACCTAAAAACTCAAGAAACTTTAGTCTAATATAATATTATTATACAATGAAAATTTTTTTAGCAGTTACAAATAGTAAGATCACCAATGTCGTGCATACAGTTGAGGCTACAATTAAACACACCCTTATTAATGCACATAAATGCTGAAAGAGGAAATCATGCAATATTTTAATTTGTAAAATTTTAAGTTAGCGATTTCCATCTAGCTTTTTAGGCCTTCTGAGTCCTGAGCTTTCAAGGATGCCTTATAGATTGGTTGTTAACACCATAAAAGATGGAGCAAACAGACTAACCTAAATAGAATTCTGGCTCTGTTATTTATTACCTATGTGCCTTTAATTCAGATATGTCTAGTTTCTGAATCTATTTTCCTAGTGGTAAAATACTACCTAACTCTATGTTTATTCAAAGGATTAGAAGTGACATAATATGCAAAGTGCTTTTGCACAGAAAGTTTTACATTTTAAGAGTTAGGTAGATAGTGAAGCATTATTATTATTATTGTTATTATTACATAAAAAAATGAATCAGGCTATAAGACTATTTGGGGAAAAGATGAAAGTAGGGAAAGTACTACATATGTATTGAAAGCAAAAGCTTGACTTTAGGAAGACTATCAGGTTTTGGGTAAAGAAATAAATTCCAAGGCTTGAATCCACAACCTAAGGTCAAAAGAGAGCATGAGGTAGATGTCTGTGACGCTGCTTTCCATTAAAATAATTAAGCAGAGATTAACTTGATAGTGATTAAAAAAAAAACCTATAATTATATTCAAATGCAGTATTTCAGATTATAATGTTAATTTGAAACAGTGGTAGGTCACTGGTCTCATCTAAGGTGTTATCTGATTTTGTTGTCTCATGACTGAGAAAATTAAGGACACAAAGAGTGTGGTTGGAGTGAAAGTTTAACAAGTGAAAGAAAAAAGCTCTCCTCAGTGAAGAGGGAAACCCAAGTGGGTTGTCTTTTTTACAATTGAATCCAAAAGCTTTTATGAGAAACTCCTGTCATCTCTACAGCTGTTTGTGTAACTTCTCTTATTTATAAAGCTGTCTGTGTAACTCCCCATTTACCTATATGGTTCAGGCACAAAGTGTACTTCTTTGTTTGTATAATTGTGGGTTTGTTTTAGGTAAGCTCCCCTCCTTCCTGTGTAAGTTCCTATCATGTACATGTCTGAGAAGGGAAGAAAACTTTTTCCTGGGAGCCTGCCAATTACACAAAGAACAAAAGGCTTCTGTGTTGGACCATGCCTGCCTTGCCTGCTTATCTGTGCAGGTGCAGCCTGAGTTTTCCCCAGGCTGATCTACTTTTGCCTGTAGCTGTGATTTTTCAGGCAGGGTGCTTCTCTGAGGACCAGCCTTAACTGTTTATCTAACTGATGTTTATCCTTTTTTTCTCTCTCAAATTGATTGCTTGCTAAAAATTTCTGCAGAAACTAGCTAAGTTACATGATAGAACTGTATAAGTGAATGTTGCTTTTAAGAGGTTAGTAAATGTATTTTTATTTGTTGAGTTCTTGTGAAAAACGTTATTTTTTATGTCTATTATCCTTTTTATCTAACTATAATTTATGTTCCCCTAATCCTTCAATAATAGTAAGTAGTTTTTTGCATAAGTAAAATGAAATACTACATCACGAAAAGACAAAACACAAACCATGTCATGTATAAGCAGAAATTTTGCTTCCTCTGTTTCATTTGCACATAAGCAAATGAAAATGTGGGAGAGAAAAATATTGAAAGTTGTGGTAATATTTTAAAATTTTTATTATAATAATTGTTTCAGAGTCCTCTTGTTAAATATACTTGGCTACAAAATTATACATTTTACTTATTACTCTTCATTTGATAATATGATTAAAGTTTTTCTGCTTAAAGTATTTAACATTTGGAAAACACAGAATTTCAACAAATAAAAATTTTTAGAAACTTTTGGTTAAAGATAGTATTTTATTTATATCATCTACTCAATGGGATTGTTTAGTGAAAACAGAGTACATACAGCTAACCGATATATTTGGTAACTGCATACCAAGAACCTTCTTCTGAAACAAAAGCTTGCAATTTTAGTGCCCTTTTCTTTAATACATAGCAATGAAAAGGAGTCTGAGTTAGATTATACAAATGAGTTTATGCAAGCTCACCAAACTGTGGAGAAAAAAAACACAGCATTACTGGCTCCATGAGTGAACTTTCAGATAGAGAATGTCATACTCAATGTAAGAGTATACTTTTATGTTTTCTCTGTAACTTTTCTTCAATTAGTTATTAGACATTTTATACTAGAAAAAGTAATATACACAAGCTGTCTGTAGGAGTTTCTATTTCTACAGAGGAAATAAACATGTAAACAGACACAGATTGTAGCAAGTTTTAATACTGTATAGACAAATCACTTTAGTGACCCATAAAAGGAAATAACTAACTCGAGAGCCTGAGCAAACTCATCCATCATACATACATAAATAATCCATATGTACATCCACACATGGTTACAATTACTGTCTATTGATTTACTGCTTCCAAATATCTATCTTTAGCCAAGACTCTTCCTGAGTTCAAGATCCAAATATTTAACTATCTACTTGTAGTCCCATGTAGATGTCCCCTGGGCAAAACCCAAATTATTCAAAAGTTTTTCTGTACAAGGCAAGAAGACTTATTTAATGGCTGAAATAGGAAAAAAAAATGGGTAGCTTTTATAGTTGTTCTGTCAAACATATGAGCTATCCATGATCTCCATCCTGGTTTCAAATGGAAGATATTCCCTGTCTGGGCTTTTGTACACAAGATGGGCACCCAGAAAAGGACAGATAGTGATGACCTTCTTATGCTAGGACTTAGGTGCTTGGAAATCCAAGTTTATTTTGGATTTGTTCTTACAGAAAAAAGGAGACTTGGGCAGTAGATTTGATACCACAGCAAAATCTGAAGGAGCTTACCCATCTTACGTATTCTCCTTACCCCTTGGTTGGGACTCAGGGTTCCTTTGTGCACTCACAGTCATCAACTCCAGGTCCTGCCTAACAGAGTACATGTATCTTTTTCCTGGATCCTTCTCTCCCTAGGAAATATCTTCTAAGTGGAAGCTTATTTTTCATTGACTTATTTCCACTTACAATGCGGTCTAGGGAGTGAAAATTAATATTTTATTGGTCCAACTATTTTTATCTGACTTAGAATGACAGGTAATTTAAGGTTAAAAATATGTTTCTCTGAGATCAAGCTATTTGTCTCCAGTTCACAAACTGTTTAATCATAAAAATTCTATCTGAATATTAATTATCATGATCCAGCTGTGCTTTAAGCATATTTTTTATTTTTATATGTTTGAATTTTCAAAAGAAATACAACCTTATTTTTAAAAACTCATTCATTTCAACCTTTTTAAATTTCCCATCTCTTACAGTCTTTCTTCCATCTTTTATTTTAAAGAGACCTCCAATTTTCTATAACCTTTCAGGCCATGATATAATTCCAGTTATTACATTAGAAATGTCATCAATTATGCAAACAAATCAGAGCTGATGGTAATATGTAGCAACTGTGCAAAATTACCTTACATAAAGCAGGAAATATCCAAGAGATGAATTTTTTGGAAAGAGATAGAGGAGAATAGAAATCAGGCTTGGAAAACTGGAGAACTGACTTTTACAGATTCTGGCGGAGGAAAGACCAAAGGAAGCTTGGGGATGATATTCTAGCTTTAAAGAATAACCTGGAGACTTAGAACACATGGATGATAGTGACTGAATTTATGACATGGAGTTAGAAATGGGAGAAGTGAAAAGATATACTACCTACTTTATGCTTTGGAAATTTAGACCACTTTTTTTTTTTTCTTCAACTTTTATTAAATTTGTAGGTACATTTGCAGGATGTGCAGGTTTGTTACATGGGTAAATGTGGGTCTTGGTGGTTTGCTGCACAGATCAACCTAACATCTACATATTAAGCCCAGCACCTTTTAGCTATTCTTCCTGATGCTCTCCCTCCCTCAACCCTACCCCTGGCAGGCCCTAGTATATGTCATTCTCACTCATGTGTCAATGTGTTCTTATTGTTCAGCTCTCACTTAGAAGTGAGAACATGTGGTGTTTAGTTTTGTTCTTGTTTTGCTTTGCTAAGGATAATGGCTTCCAGCTCCATCCATGTCCCCTCAAAGGACATGATCTCCTTCCCTTTTATGGCTGGATAGCATTCCATGGTGTATATGTACCACACTTTCTTTATCCAGTCTATCATTAATGGGCATTTATGTTGATTCCATGTCTTTGCTATTGTGAATAATGCTGCACTGAACATATGCATGCATATATCTTTATAACAGAAGCATTTATATTCCTTTAGGTATATAACCAGTAATGGGATTGCTAGGTCAAATGGTATTTCTGCCTCTAGATCTTTGAGGAACTGCCACACTGTCTTCCACAATGGTCAATCGAATTTACAGTCCCATCAACAGTGTAAAAGCAATCTTTTTTCTCTGCAAACTTGCTAGCATCTATTGTTTCTGTAATAATTGCTATTCTATTGGGCTGGTGCCATTACTTATAATGGCAAAAACCACAATTACTTTTGCATCAAAATAATAACTGGTGTGAGATGGTGTCTCACTGTGATTTTGATTTGCATTTCTCTTTTTTTTTTCTTTTTTTTTTAAAAAAAGGAAAAAAAGAAAGAGAGAAAGAAAGAAAAAATAATAATAATAAAAAAAAAACAATGAAGGAGAGGAAGAAAGAGGAAGAGGAAGAGGGAGAGAGAATGGGAGTGTTGCTTTATTGCCCGGGCTAGAATGCAGTCTAAAAATGGATATGCCAATAATTGTGCTTAATAATGGAGACATGAAAAAATGAGGGAAGAAAATAACAAATAAGCAGCCAACCAATATTTCATTTGAACCTGTAAGTAGGTGTGATGTGGTACTGATAAGAGTGTATATTTTGTGTATTTAAAGTGGAAAGTTCTATGAATGTTTATTAAGTTTACTTGTTCCGGATCTGAGTTCAAGTCCTGGATATCCTTGTTAATTTTCTGTCTCGTTGATCTGTCTAATATTGATGTTGAAGTCTCCCACTATTACTGTGTGGGAGTCTAAGTCTCTTTATAAGTCGTATGTATCTGGGTGTTCCTGTATTAGGTGTGTATATATTTAGGATCGTTAGCTCTTCTTGTTGCATTGATCCTTTTATCATTATAAAATACCCTTCTTTGCCTCTTTTGATCTTTGTTGCTTTAAAGTCTATTTTATCAGAGGCAAGAATTGCAACTCCTGCTTTTTATTTATTTATTTATTTTTGCTCTCCATTTGGTTGGCAAATCTTTCTCCATCCCTTTGTTTTGAGTCTTTGCGTATCCTTGCATGTGAGATGGGTCTGGATACAGCATACCGATGGGTTTTGGCTGTGTCTTTTGATTGGGGGATTTAGTCGATTTAAATTTAGGATTAATAATAATATATGTGAGTTTAATACTGCCATTTGATGTTAGCTGGCTGTTTTGCCCATTAATTGACGTAAATTCTTCATTATGTTGATGCTTTTTACTTTTTGGTATATTTTTGGAAATGCTGATACTGGTTGTTCCTTTCTATGTGTAGTGGTTCTTTCAGAAGCTCTTGTAAAGCAGGCCTGGTGGTGATGAAATCTGAGTACTTCCTTGTTCACAAAAGATTTTATTTTTCCTTTACTTATGAAACTTAGTTTGGCTGGATATGAAATTCTGGGTTGAAAGTTCTTTTCTTTAAGGATGTTGAATATTGGCCCCCACTCTCTTCTGGCTTGTAGGGTTTCTGTTGAGAGATCTGCTGTGAGTCTGATAGGCTTCCCTTTGTGGGTAACCTGACCGTTCTCTCTGGCTGCCCTTAGTATTTTCTCCTTAATTTCAACCCTGGTGAATCTGAC